>NW_027479326.1:0-150967 GCF_051014685.1 Ptiloglossa arizonensis
AACGTATACCGTCTAACGTATGACGTATAACGGATAACGTATAACGTATAACGTATAACGTATAACGTATAACGTATAACGTATAACGTATAACGTATAACGTGTAGCGTATAACGTATAACGTATAACGTATGTCGTATAACATATAACGTATAACGTATAACGTATAACGTATAACGTATAACGTATAACGTATAACGTAGAACGTATAACGTATAACGTATAACGTATAACGTATAACGTATAACGTATAACGCATAACGTATACCGTCTAACGTATGACGTATAACGGATAACGTATAACGTATAACGTACAACGTTTAACGTATGACGTATAACGTATAATGTACAACGTTTAACGTATAACGTATAACGTATAACGTGGAACGTATAACGTACAACGTATAACGTATAACGTATAACGTATAACGTATAACGTATGACGTATAACGTACAATGTACAACGTTTAACGTATAACGTATAACGTATAACGTGTAACGTATAACGTACAACGTATAACGTATAACGTATAACGTATAACGTATAACGTATAACGTATAACGTATAACGTACAACGTATAACGTATAACGTATAGCGTCTAACGTATAACGTATAACGTATAACGTATAACGTATAACGTATAACGTATAACGTATAACGTATAACGTATAACGTATAACGTATAACGTATAACGTAAGACGTATAACGCATGACGTATAACGCATAACGTATAACGTATAACGTATGACGTATAACGTATAACGTATAACGTATAACGTATAACGTATAACGTACAACCTATAACGTATAACGTATAACGTATAACGTATAACGTATAACGTATAACGTAAGACGTATAACGCATGACGTATAACGCATAACGTATAACGTACAACGTATGACGTATAACGTATAACGTATAACGTATAACGTATAACGTATAACGTACAACCTATAACGTATAACGTATAACGTATAACGTATAACGGATAACGTATAACGTATAACGTATAACGTATAACCTATAACGCATAACGTATAACGTATAACATATAACGTATAACGTATAACGTATAACGTATAACGTACAACGTTTAACGTATAACGTATAACGTAGAACGTATAACGTATAACGTATAACGTATAACGTATGACGTATAACGTATAATGTACAACGTTTAACGTATAACGTATAACGTATAACGTAGAACGTATAACGTACAACGTATAACGTGTAACGTATAACGTATAACGTATAACGTATAACGTATAATGTACAACGTTTAACGTATAACGTATAACGTATAACGTATAACGTATAACGTATACCTTTTAACGTATAACGTATAACGTGTAACGTATAACGTGTAACGTATAACGTATAACGTATAACGTATAACGTATAACGTATAACGTATAACGTATAACGTATAACGTACAACGTTTAACGTATAACGTATAACGTAGAACGTATAACGTATAACGTATAACGTATAGCGTATAACGTATAACGTATAACGTATAACGTATAACGTATAGCGTATAACGTATAGCGCATAACGTATAATGTATAACGTATAACGTACAACGTCTAACGTATAACGTATAACGTATAACGTATAACGTATATCGCATGACGTATAACGCATAACGCATAACGTATAACGTATAACGTATAACGTATAACGTATAACGTATAACGTATAACGTATAACGTATAACGTATAACGTATAATGTATAACGTATAACGTATAACGTATAACGTATAACGTATAACGTAAGACGTATAACGCATGACCCATAACGCATAACGTATAACGTATAACGTACAACGTATGAAGTATAAGGTATATCCTATAACGCAAAACGTATATCCCATAACGCATAACGTATAGCGTATAACGCATAACGTATACCGTATAACGTATAACGTATAACGTGTAACGTATAACGTATAACGTATAACGTATAACGTGTAACGTATAACGTATAACGTGTAACGTATAACGTATAACGTATAACGTATAACGTGTAACGAAGTACGTATAACGAATAACGTATAACGTATATCGTATAACGTACAACTTATAACGTATAACGTACAACGTATAACGTATAACGTATAACGTATAACGTATAACGTATAACGTACAAAGTATAACGTATCACGTGTAACGTATTACGAATAACCTATAACGTATAACATATAACGTAACCCCTATAACGTATAAAGTATAACGTATAACGTATATCGTATAACGTATAACGTATATCGTATATCGTAAAACGTATAACGTATAACGTATAACGTATAACGTATAACGTATAACGTATAACGTATAACGTATAACGTATAACGTATAACGTATAACGTATAACGTATAACGTATAACGTATAACGTATAACGTATAACGTATAACGTATAACGTATAACGTATAACGTATAACGTATAGCGTATAACGTATAACGTATAACGTATAACGTATAACGTACAGCGTATAACGTACAGCGTATAACGTATAATGTATAACGTATAACGTACAACGTCTAACGTAGAACGTATAACGTATAACGTATAACGTACAACGTATAACGTATAACGTATAACGTATAACGTATAACGTATAACGTATAACGTATAACGTATAACGTATAACGTATGACGTATAACGTATGACGTATAACGTATAACGAATAACGTATAACGTATAACGTATAACGTATAACGTATAACGTATAACGTATAACGTATAACGTATAACGTATAACGTATAACGTATAACGTACAACGTATAACGTACAACGTTTAACGTATAACGTATAACGTATAACGTATAACGTATAACGTATAACGTATAACGTATAACGTATAACGTATAACGTATAACGTATAACGTATAACGTATAACGTATAACGTATAACGTATCACGTATAACGTATAACGTATAACGTATAACGTATAGCGTATAACGTATAACGTATAACGTAGAACGTATAACGTATAACGTATAACGTATAACGTATGACGTATAACGTATAATGTACAACGTTTAACGTATAACGTATAACGTATAACGTATAACGTATAACGTATAACGTATAACGTATAACGTATAACGTATAACGTATAACGTATAACGTGTAACGTATAACGTATATCGCATGACGTATAACGCATAACGCATAACGTATAACGTATAACGTATAACGTATAACGTATAACGTATAACGTATAACGTATAACGTATAACGTATAACGTATAATGTATAACGTATAACGTATAACGTATAACGTATAACGTATAACGTAAGACGTATAACGCATGACCCATAACGCATAACGTATAACGTATAACGTACAACGTATGAAGTATAAGGTATATCCTATAACGCAAAACGTATATCCCATAACGCATAACGTATAGCGTATAACGCATAACGTATACCGTATAACGTATAACGTATAACGTGTAACGTATAACGTATAACGTATAACGTATAACGTGTAACGTATAACGTATAACGTGTAACGTATAACGTATAACGTATAACGTATAACGTGTAACGAAGTACGTATAACGAATAACGTATAACGTATATCGTATAACGTACAACTTATAACGTATAACGTACAACGTATAACGTATAACGTATAACGTATAACGTATAACGTATAACGTACAAAGTATAACGTATCACGTGTAACGTATTACGAATAACCTATAACGTATAACATATAACGTAACCCCTATAACGTATAAAGTATAACGTATAACGTATATCGTATAACGTATAACGTATATCGTTTATCGTAAAACGTATAACGTATAACGTATAACGTATAACGTGTAACGAAGTACGTATAACGAATAACGTATAACGTATATCGTATAACGTACAACTTATAACGTATAACGTACAACGGATAACGTATAACGTATAACGTATAACGTATAACGTATAACGTATAACGTATAACGTATAACGTATAACGCATAACGTATAGCGTATAACGCATAACGTATACCTTATAACGTATAACGTATAACGTGTAACGTATAACGTGTAACGTATAACGTATAACGTTTAACGTATAACGTATAACGTATAACGTATAACGTATAACGTATAACGTATAACGTGTAGCGTATAACGTATAACGTATAACGTATGTCGTATAACATATAACGTATAACGTATAACGTATAACGTATAACGTATAACGTATAACGTATAACGTATAACGTATAACGTATAACGTATAACGTATAACGTATAACGTATAACGTATAACGCATAACGTATACCGTATAACGTATGACGTATAACGGATAACGTATAACGTATAACGTACAACGTTTATCGTATGACGTATAACGTATAATGTACAACGTTTAACGTATAACGTATAACGTATAACGTAGAACGTATAACGTACAACGTATAACGTATAACGTATAACGTATAACGTATAACGTATGACGTATAACGTATAATGTACAACGTTTAACGTATAACGTATAACGTATAACGTAGAACGTATAACGTACAACGTATAACGTATAACGTATAACGTATAACGTATAACGTATAACGTATAACGTATAGCGTCTAACGTATATCGTATAACGTATAACGTATAACGTATAACGTATAACGTATAACGTATAACGTATAACGTATAACGTATAACGTATAACGTATAACGTATAACGTATAACGTATAACGTATAACGTATAACGTATAACGTATAACGTATAACGTATAACGCATAACGTATAACGTATAACGTACAACGTTTAACGTATAACGTATAACGTATAACGTATAACGTATAACGTATAACGTATAACGTATAACGTATAACGTATAACGTACAACGTATAACGTATAACGTATATCCTATAACGCATAACGTATATCCTATAACGCATAACGTATAACGTATAACGTATAACGTATAACGTATAACGTATAACGTATAACGTATAACGTATAACGTATAACGTATAACGTATAACGTATAACGTATAACGTATAACGTATAACGTATAACGTATAACGTATAACGAATAACGTATAACGTATAACGTATAACGTATAACGTATAACGTATAACGTATAACGTATAACGTATAACGTATAACGTATAACGTATAACGTATAACGTATAGCGTATAACGTATAACGTATAACGTATAACGTATAACGTATAGCGTATAACGTATAGCGTATAACGTATAATGTATAACGTATAACGTACAACGTCTAACGTATAACGTATAACGTATAACGTATAACGTACAACGTATAACGTATAACGTATAACGTATAACGTATAGCGTATAACGTATAACGTATAACGTATAACGTATAACGTATAGCGTATAACGTATAGCGTATAACGTATAATGTATAACGTATAACGTACAACGTCTAACGTATAACGTATAACGTATAACGTATAACGTACAACGTATAACGTATAACGTATAACGTATAACGTATAACGTATAACGTATAACGTATAACGTATAACGTATAACGTATAACGTATAACGTATAACGTATAACGTATAACGTAAGACGTATAACGCATGACCCATAACGCATAACGTATAACGTATAACGTACAACGTATGAAGTATAAGGTATATCCTATAACGCAAAACGTATATCCCATAACGCATAACGTATAGCGTATAACGCATAACGTATACCGTATAACGTATAACGTATAACGTATAACGTGTAACGTATAACGTATAACGTATAACGTATAACGTGTAACGTATAACGAATAACGTGTAACGTATAACGTATAACGTATAACGTATAACGTATAACGTATAACGTATAACGTATAACGTATAACGTATAACGTATAACGTATAACGTATAACGTATAACGTATGACGTATAACGTATAACGTATAACGAATAACGTATAACGTATACCGTATAACGTATAAAGTATAACGTATAACGTATATCGTACAACGTATAAAGTATAACGTATAACGTATAACGTATAACGTATAACGTATAACGTATAACGTATAACGTACAACCTATAACGTATAACGTATAACGTATAACGTATAACGTATGACGTATAACGTATAAGGTATAACGTATAACGTATAACGTATAACGCATAACGTATAACGTATAACGTATAACGTATAACGTATAACGTACAACGTTTAACGTATAACGTATAACGTAGAACGTATAACGTATAACGTATAACGTATAACGTATGACGTATAACGTATAATGTACAACGTTTAACGTATAACGTATAACGTATAACGTAGAACGTATAACGTACAACGTACAACGTATAACGTATAACGTATAACGTATAACGTATAGCTTCTAACGTATAACGTATAACGTATAACGTATAACGTATAACGTATAACGTATATCCTATAACGCATAACGTATAACGTATAACGTATAACGTATAACGTATAACGTATAACGTATAACGTATAACGTATAACGTATAACGTATAACGTATAACGTATAACGTATAACGTATAACGTATAACGTATAACGTATAACGTATAACGTATAACGTATAACGTATAACGTACAACGTTTAACGTATAACGTATAACGTATAACGTATAACGTATAACGTATAACGTATATCCTATAACGCATAACGTATATCCTATAACGCATAACGTATAAGGTATAACGTATAACGTATAACGTATAACGTATAACGTATAACGTATAACGCATAACATGTAATGTATAACGTATAACGTATAACGTATAACGTATAACGTATAACGTATAACGTATAGCTTCTAACGTATAACGTATAACGTATAACGTATAACGTATAACGTATAACGTATATCCTATAACGCATAACGTATAACGTATAACGTATAACGTATAACGTATAACGTATAACGTATAACGTATAACGTATAACGTATAACGTATATCGTACAACGTATAAAGTATAACGTATAACGTATAACGTATAACGTATAACGTATAACGTATAACGTACAACCTATAACGTATAACGTATAACGTATAACGTATAACGTATGACGTATAACGTATAACGTATAACGTATAACGTATAACGTATAACGTATATCCTATAACGTATAACGTATAACGTATAACGTACAACGTTTAACGAATAACGTATAACGTATAACGTATAACGTATAACGTATAACGTATATCCTATAACGCATAACGTATATCCTATAACGCATAACGTATAAGGTATAACGTATAACGTATAACGTATAACGTATAACGTATAACGCATAACATGTAATGTATAACGTATAACGTATAATGTATAACGTATAACGTATAACGTATAACGTATAACGTACAAAGTTTAACGTATAACGTATAACGTATAACGTATAACGTATAAAGTATAACGTATAACGTATAACGTATAACGTATAACGTATAACGTATAACGTATAACGTATAACGTATAACGTATAACGTATAACGTACAAAGTATAACGTATCACGTGTAACGTAGTACGAATAACGTATAACGTATAACGTATAACGTATAACGTAACCCCTATAACGTATAAAGTATAACGTATAACGTATATCGTATAACGTATAACGTACATCGTATATCGTATATCGTAATACGTATAACGTATAACGTATAACGTATAACGCATAACGTGTAACGTATAACGTATAACGTATATCGTATAACGTATAACGTATAACGAATAACGTAAAACGTTAACGTATAACGTATAACGTATAACGTGTAACGAAGAACGTATAAAGAATAACGTATAACGTATATCGTATAACGTACAACTTATAACGTATAACGTGCAACGTATAACGTATAACGTATAACGTATAACGTGTAACGTATAACGTATAACGTATAACGTATAACGTATAACGTATAACGTATAACGTATAACGCATAACGTATAACGTATAACGTATAACGCATAACATGTAATGTATAACGTATAACGTATAATGTATAACGTATAACGTATAACGTATAACGTACAAAGTATAACGTATCACGTGTAACGTATTACGAATAACCTATAACGTATAACATATAACGTAACCCCTATAACGTATAAAGTATAACGTATAACGTATATCGTATAACGTATAACGTATATCGTATATCGTAAAACGTATAACGTATAACGTGTAACGAAGTACGTATAACGAATAACGTATAACGTATATCGTATAACGTACAACTTATAACGTATAACGTACAACGTATAACGTATAACGTATAACGTATAACGTATAACGTATAACGTACAAAGTATAACGTATCACGTGTAACGTATTACGAATAACCTATAACGTATAACATATAACGTAACCCCTATAACGTATAAAGTATAACGTATAAAGTATATCGTATAACGTATAACGTATATCGTATATCGTAAAACGTATAACGTATAACGTATAACGTATAACGTATAACGTATAACGTATAACGTATAACGTATATCGTATAACGAATAACGTATATCGAATAACGTAAAACGTATAACGTATAACGTATAACGTATAACGTGTAACGAAGAACGTATAAAGAATAACGTATAACGTATAACGTATAACGTATATCCTATAACGCATAACGTATATCCTATAACGCATAACGTATAAGGTATAACGTATAACGTATAACGTATAACGTACAACTTATAACGTATAACGTACAACGTATAACGTATAACGTATAACGTATAACGTATAACGTATAACGTACAAAGTATAACGTATCACGTGTAACGTATTACGAATAACCTATAACGTATAACATATAACGTAACCCCTATAACGTATAAAGTATAACGTATAAAGTATATCGTATAACGTATAACGTATATCGTATATCGTATAACGTATAACGTATAACGTATAACGTATAACGTATAACGTATAACGTATAACGTACAACCTATAACGTATAACGTATAACGTATAACGTATAACGTATGACGTATAACGTATAACGTATAACGTATAACGTATAACGTATAACGTATATCCTATAACGCATAACGTTTAACGTATAACGTATAACGTATAACGTATAACGTATAACGTATAACGTATAACGTATAACGTATAACGTATAACGTATAACGTATAACGTATAACGTATAACGTATAACGTATAACGTATAACGTATAACGTATAACGTACAACGTTTAACGAATAACGTATAACGTATAACGTATAACGTATAACGTATAACGTATATCCTATAACGCATAACGTATATCCTATAACGCATAACGTATAAGGTATAACGTATAACGTATAACGTATAACGTATAACGTATAACGCATAACATGTAATGTATAACGTATAACGTATAATGTATAACGTATAACGTATAACGTATAACGTATAACGTACAAAGTTTAACGTATAACGTATAACGTATAACGTATAACGTATAAAGTATAACGTATAACGTATAACGTATAACGTATAACGTATAACGTATAACGTATAACGTATAACGTATAACGTATAACGTACAAAGTATAACGTATCACGTGTAACGTAGTACGAATAACGTATAACGTATAACGTATAACGTATAACGTAACCCCTATAACGTATAAAGTATAACGTATAACGTATATCGTATAACGTATAACGTACATCGTATATCGTATATCGTAATACGTATAACGTATAACGTATAACGTATAACGCATAACGTGTAACGTATAACGTATAACGTATATCGTATAACGTATAACGTATAACGAATAACGTAAAACGTTAACGTATAACGTATAACGTATAACGTGTAACGAAGAACGTATAAAGAATAACGTATAACGTATATCGTATAACGTACAACTTATAACGTATAACGTGCAACGTATAACGTATAACGTATAACGTATAACGTGTAACGTATAACGTATAACGTATAACGTATAACGTATAACGTATAACGTATAACGTATAACGCATAACGTATAACGTATAACGTATAACGCATAACATGTAATGTATAACGTATAACGTATAATGTATAACGTATAACGTATAACGTATAACGTACAAAGTATAACGTATCACGTGTAACGTATTACGAATAACCTATAACGTATAACATATAACGTAACCCCTATAACGTATAAAGTATAACGTATAACGTATATCGTATAACGTATAACGTATATCGTATATCGTAAAACGTATAACGTATAACGTATAACGTATAACGTGTAACGAAGTACGTATAACGAATAACGTATAACGTATATCGTATAACGTACAACTTATAACGTATAACGTACAACGTATAACGTATAACGTATAACGTATAACGTATAACGTATAACGTACAAAGTATAACGTATCACGTGTAACGTATTACGAATAACCTATAACGTATAACATATAACGTAACCCCTATAACGTATAAAGTATAACGTATAAAGTATATCGTATAACGTATAACGTATATCGTATATCGTAAAACGTATAACGTATAACGTATAACGTATAACGTATAACGTATAACGTATAACGTATATCGTATAACGAATAACGTATATCGAATAACGTAAAACGTATAACGTATAACGTATAACGTATAACGTGTAACGAAGAACGTATAAAGAATAACGTATAACGTATATCGTATAACGTACAACTTATAACGTATAACGTAACCCCTATAACGTATAAAGTATAACGTATAACGTATATCGTATAACGTATAACGTACATCGTATATCGTAAAACGTATAACGTATAACGTATAACGTATAACGCATAACGTATAACGTATAACGTATAACGTATAACGTATAACGTATAACGTATAACGTATAACGTATAACGTATAACGTATTACGTATAACGTATAACGTATAACGTATATCGTATAACGTAACACCTATAACGTATAAAGTATAACGTATAACGTATAACGTATAACGTATAACGTATAACGTATAACGTATAACGTATAACGTATAACGTATAACGTATAACGTATAACGTACAACGTATAACGTATAACGTATAGCGTATAACGTACAACGTATAACGAATAACGTAAAACGTATAACGTATAACGTATAACGTATAACGTATAACGTATAACGTATAACGTATAACGTATAACGTATAACGTATAACGTATAACGTATAACGTATAACGTATAACGTATAACGTATAACGTATAACGTATAACGTATAACGTATAACGTATAACGTATAACGTATAACGTATAACGTATAACGTATAACGTATAACGTATAACGTATAACGTATAACGTATACCGTGTAACGAAGTACGTATAACGAATAACGTATAACGTATATCGTATAACATAAAACTTATAACGTATAACGTACAACGTATAACGTATAACGTATAACGTATAACGTATAACGTATAACGTATAACGTATAACGTATAAAGTATAACGTATAACGTATAACGTATAACGTATATTGTATAACGTATAACGTATAACGTATAACGTATAACGTATAACGTACAACGTATAACGTATCACGTATAACGTATTACGAATAACGTATAAGGTATAACGTATAACGTAACACCTATAACGTATAAAGTATAACGTATAACGTATAACGTATAACGTATAACGTATAACGTATAAAGTATAACGTATAACGTATAACGTATTACGTATAACGTATAACGTATAACGTATAACGTATAACGTATAACGTATAACGTATACCGTGTAACGAAGTACGTATAACGAATAACGTATAACGTATATCGTATAACATAAAACTTATAACGTATAACGTACAACGTATAACGTATAACGTATAACGTATAACGTATAACGTATAAAGTATAACGTATAACGTATAACGTATAACGTATAACGTATAACGTATAACGTATAAAGTATAACGTATAACGTATAACGTATTACGTATAACGTATAACGTATAACGTATAACGTATAACGTATAACGTATAACGTATAACGTATAACGTATAACGAATAACGTAAAACGTATAACGTATAACGTATAACGTATAACGTATAACGCATAACATATAACATGCAATGTATAACGTATAACGTATAATGTATAGCGTATAACGTATAACGTATAACGTATAACGTATAACGTACAACGTATAACGTATCACGTATAACGTATTACGAATAACGTATAACGTATAACGTATAACGTATAACGTAACACCTATAACGTATAAAGTATAACGTATAACGTATAACGTATAACGTATAACGTATAACGTATAACGTATATCGTATAACGTATAACGTATAACGAATAACGTAAAACGTATAACGTATAACGTATAACGTATAACGTATACGAAGAACGTATAAAGAATAACGTATAACGTATATCGTATAACGTACAACTTATAACGTATAACGTACAACGTATAACGTATAACGTATAACGTATAACGTATAACGTATAACGTATAACGTATAACGTATAACGTATAACGTATAACGTATAACGTACAAAGTATAACGTATCACGTGTAACGTATTACGAATAACCTATAACGTATAACGTATAACGTAACCCCTATAACGTATAAAGTATAACGTATAACGTATATCGTATAACGTATAACGTATATCGTATATCGTAAAACGTATAACGTATAACGTATAACGTATAACGTGTAACGAAGTACGTATAACGAATAACGTATAACGTATATCGTATAACGTACAACTTATAACGTATAACGTACAACGTATAACGTACAACGTATAACGTATAACGTATAACGTATAACGTATAACGTATAACGTATAACGTATAACGTATAACGTATAAAGTATAACGTATAACGTATAACGTATAACGTATAACGTATAACGTATAACGTATAACGTATAACGTATAACGTATAACGTATAACGTATAACGTATAACGTATATCGTATATCGTAAAACGTATATCGTATATCGTAAAACGTATAACGTATAACGTATAACGTATAACGTGTAACGAAGTACGTATAACGAATAACGTATAACGTATATCGTATAACGTACAACTTATAACGTATAACGTACAACGTATAACGTACAACGTAGAACGTATAACGTATAACGTATAACGTATAACGTATAACGTATAACGTATAACGTATAACGTATAACGTATAAAGTATAACGTATAACGTATAACGTATAACGTATAACGTATAACGTATAACGTATAACGTATAACGTATATCGTATAACGTATAACGTATAACGAATAACGTAAAACGTATAACGTATAACGTATAACGAAGAACGTATAAAGAATAACGTATAACGTATATCGTATAACGTACAACTTATAACGTATAATGTACAACGTATAACGTATAACGTATAACGTATAACGTATAACGTATAACGTTTAACGTATAACGTATAACGTATAGCGTATAACGTATAACGCATAACGTATAATGTACAACGTATAACGTATAACGTATAACGTATAACGTATAACGTATAACGTATAACGTATAACGTATAACGTATAACCTATGACGTATAACGTGTAACGTATAACGTATAACGTATAACGTATAACGTATAACGTGTAACGAAGAACGTATAAAGAATAACGTATAACGTATATGGTATAACGTACAACTTATAACGTATAACGTACAACGTATAACGCATAACGCATAACGTATAACGGATAACGTATAACGTATAACGTATAACGCATAACGTATAACGTATAACGTATAACCTATGACGTATAACGTATAACGTATAACGTATAACGTATAACGTATAACGTATAACGTATAACGTATAACGTATAACGTATAACGTATAACGTATAACGAATAACGTAAAACGTATGACGCATTACATACTACGTATAACGTATAACGTTCAACGTATAACCTATGACGTATAACGTATAACTTATAACGTATAACGTATAACGTATAACGTATAACGTATAACCTATAACGTATAACGTATAACGTATATCGTATAACGTACAACTTATAACGTATAATGTACAACGTATAACGTCTAACGTATAACGTATAACGTATAACGTATAACGTTTAACGTATAACGTATAACGTATAGCGTATAACGTATAACGCATAACGTATAATGTATAACGTATAACGCATAACGTATAACGTATAACGTATAACGTATAACGCATAACGTATAACGTATAACGTATAACCTATGACGTATAACGCATAACGTATAACGTATAACGTGTAACGTATAACGTATAACGTATAACGTATAACGTATAACGTATAACTTATAACGTATAACGTATAACGTATAACGTATATCGTATAACGTATAACGTATAACGTATAACGTATTACGTATAACGTATAACGTATAACGTAAAACGTATAACGTATAACGTATAACGTATAACGTATAACGTATAACGTATAACGTATAACGTATAACGTATAACGTATAACGTGTAACGAAGTACGTATAACGAATAACGTATAACGTATATCGTATAACGTACAACATATAACGTATAACGTACAACGTATAACGTATAACGTATTACGTATAACGTATAACGTATGACGTATAACGTATAACGTTTAACGTATAACGTATAACGTATAAAGTATAACGTATAACGTATAACGTATAACGTATAACGTATAACGTATAACGTATAACGTATAACGTATACGAAGAACGTATAAAGAATAACGTATAACGTATATGGTATAACGTACAACTTATAACGTATAGCGTACAACGTATAACGTATAACGTATAACGTATAACGTATAACGTATAACGTATGACGTATAACGTATAACGTATAACGTATAACGTATAACGTATAACGTATAACGTATAACGTATAACGTATAACGTATAACGTATAACGTATAACGTATAACGTATAACGTACAAAGTATAACGTATCACGTGTAACGTATTACGAATAACCTATAACGTATAACGTATAACGTAACCCCTATAACGTATAAAGTATAACGTATAACGTATATCGTATAACGTATAACGTATATCGTATATCGTAAAACGTATAACGTATAACGTATAACGTATAACGTATAACGTATAACGTATAACGTATAACGTATAACGTATAACGTATAACGTATAACGTATAACGTATACGAAGAACGTATAAAGAATAACGTATAACGTATATGGTATAACGTACAACTTATAACGTATAACGTACAACGTATAACGTATAACGTATAACGTATAACGTATAACATATAACATGCAATGTATAACGTATAACGTATAATGTATAGCGTATAACGTATAACGTATAACGTATAACGTATAACGTACAACGTATAACGTATCACGTATAACGTATTACGAATAACGTATAACGTATAACGTATAACGTATAACGTATACGAAGAACGTATAAAGAATAACGTATAACGTATATGGTATAACGTACAACTTATAACGTATAACGTATAACGTATAACGTATAACGTAAAACGTATAACGTATAACGTATAACGTATAACGTATAACGTATAACGTATAACGTATAACGTATAACGTATAACGTATAACGTGTAACGAAGTACGTATAACGAATAACGTATAACGTATATCGTATAACGTACAACATATAACGTATAACGTACAACGTATAACGTATAACGTATAACGTATAACGAATAACGTATAACGTATAACGTATAACGTATAACGTATAACGTATAACGTATAACGTATAACGTATAACGTATAACGTATACGAAGAACGTATAAAGAATAACGTATAACGTATATGGTATAACGTACAACTTATAACGTATAACGTACAACGTATAACGTATAACGTATAACGTATAACGTATAACATATAACATGCAATGTATAACGTATAACGTATAATGTATAGCGTATAACGTATAACGTATAACGTATAACGTATAACGTACAACGTATAACGTATCACGTATAACGTATTACGAATAACGTATAACGTATAACGTACAACTTATAACGTATAACGTACAACGTATAACGTACAACGTATAACGTATAACGTATAACGTATAACGTATAACGTATAACGTATAACGTATAACGTATAACGTATAACGTATAAAGTATAACGTATAACGTATAACGTATAACGTATGACGTATAACGTATAACGTATAACGTATAACGTATAACGTATAACGTATAACGTATAACGTATATCGTATATCGTAAAACGTATATCGTATATCGTAAAACGTATAACGTATAACGTATAACGTATAACGTATAACGTGTAACGAAGTACGTATAACGAATAACGTATAACGTATATCGTATAACGTACAACTTATAACGTATAACGTACAACGTATAACGTACAACGTATAACGTATAACGTATAACGTATAACGTATAACGTATAACGTATAACGTATAACGTATAACGTATAACGTATAACGTATAAAGTATAACGTATAACGTATAACGTATAACGTATAACGTATAACGTATAACGTATAACGTATAACGTATATCGTATAACGTATAACGTATAACGAATAACGTAAAACGTATAACGTATAACGTATAACGAAGAACGTATAAAGAATAACGTATAACGTATATCGTATAACGTACAACTTATAACGTATAATGTACAACGTATAACGTATAACGTATAACGTATAACGTATAACGTATAACGTTTAACGTATAACGTATAACGTATAGCGTATAACGTATAACGCATAACGTATAATGTACAACGTATAACGTATAACGTATAACGTATAACGTATAACGTATAACGTATAACGTATAACGTATAACGTATAACGTATAACCTATGACGTATAACGTGTAACGTATAACGTATAACGTATAACGTATAACGTATAACGTGTAACGAAGAACGTATAAAGCATAACGTATAACGTATATGGTATAACGTACAACTTATAACGTATAACGTACAACGTATAACGCATAACGCATAACGTATAACGGATAACGTATAACGTATAACGTATAACGCATAACGTATAACGTATAACGTATAACCTATGACGTATAACGTATAACGTATAACGTATAACGTATAACGTATAACGTATAACGTATAACGTATAACGTATAACGTATAACGTATAACGAATAACGTAAAACGTATGACGCATTACATACTACGTATAACGTATAACGTTCAACGTATAACCTATGACGTATAACGTATAACTTATAACGTATAACGTATAACGTATAACGTATAACGTATAACCTATAACGTATAACGTATAACGTATATCGTATAACGTACAACTTATAACGTATAATGTACAACGTATAACGTATAACGTATAACGTATAACGTATAACGTATAACGTTTAACGTATAACGTATAACGTATAGCGTATAACGTATAACGCATAACGTATAATGTATAACGTATAACGCATAACGTATAACGTATAACGTATAACGTATAACGCATAACGTATAACGTATAACGTATAACCTATGACGTATAACGCATAACGTATAACGTATAACGTATAACGTATAACGTATAACGTATAACGTATAACGTATAACGTATAACGTATAACGTATAACGTATAACGTATAACGTTTAACGTATAACGTATATCGTATAACGTATAACGTATAACGTATAACGTATAACGTATAACGTATAACGTAAAACGTATAACGTATAACGTATAACGTATAACGTATAACGTATAACGTATAACGTATAACGTATAACGTATAACGTATAACGTGTAACGAAGTACGTATAACGAATAACGTATAACGTATATCGTATAACGTACAACATATAACGTATAACGTACAACGTATAACGTATAACGTATTACGTATAACGTATAACGTATGACGTATAACGTATAACGTTTAACGTATAACGTATAACGTATAAAGTATAACGTATAACGTATAACGTATAACGTATAACGTATAACGTATAACGTATAACGTATAACGTATACGAAGAACGTATAAAGAATAACGTACAACGTATATGGTATAACGTACAACTTATAACGTATAGCGTACAACGTATAACGTATAACGTATAACGTATAACGTATAACGTATAACGTATAACGTATAACGTATAACGTATAACGTATAACGTATAACGTATAACGTATAACGTATAACGTATAACGTATAACGTATAACGTATAACGTATAACGTATAACGTATAACGTACAAAGTATAACGTATCACGTGTAACGTATTACGAATAACCTATAACGTATAACGTATAACGTAACCCCTATAACGTATAAAGTATAACGTATAACGTATATCGTATAACGTATAACGTATAACGTATATCGTATATCGTAAAACGTATAACGTATAACGTATAACATATAACATGCAATGTATAACGTATAACGTATAATGTATAGCGTATAACGTATAACGTATAACGTATAACGTATAACGTACAACGTATAACGTATCACGTATAACGTATTACGAATAACGTATAACGTATAACGTATAACGTATAACGTATACGAAGAACGTATAAAGAATAACGTATAACGTATATGGTATAACGTACAACTTATAACGTATAACGTATAACGTATAACGTATAACGTAAAACGTATAACGTATAACGTATAACGTATAACGTATAACGTATAACGTATAACGTATAACGTATAACGTATAACGTATAACGTGTAACGAAGTACGTATAACGAATAACGTATAACGTATATCGTATAACGTACAACATATAACGTATAACGTACAACGTATAACGTATAACGTATTACGTATAACGTATAACGTATGACGTATAACGTATAACGTTTAACGTATAACGTATAACGTATAAAGTATAACGTATAACGTATAACGTATAACGTATAACGTATAACGTATAACGTATAACGTATAACGTATAACGTATACGAAGAACGTATAAAGAATAACGTATAACGTATATGGTATAACGTACAACTTATAACGTATAACGTACAACGTATAACGTATAACGTATATCGTATAACGTACAACATATAACGTATAACGTACAACGTATAACGTATAACGTATTACGTATAACGTATAACGTATGACGTATAAGGTATAACGTTTAACGTATAACGTATAACGTATAAAGTATAACGTATAACGTATAACGTATAACGTATAACGTATAACGTATAACGTATAACGTATAACGTATAACGTATAACGTATAACGTATAACGTATAACGTATAACGTATAACGTATAACGAATAACGTAAAACGTATAACGTATAACGTATAACGTATAACGTATAACGTATAACATATAACATGCAATGTATAACGTATAACGTATAATGTATAGCGTATAACGTATAACGTATAACGTATAACGTATAACGTACAACGTATAACGTATCACGTATAACGTATTACGAATAACGTATAACGTATAACGTATAACGTAACACCTATAACGTATAAAGTATAACGTATAACGTATAACGTATAACGTATAACGTATAACGTATAACGTATAACGTATATCGTATAACGTATAACGTATAACGAATAACGTAAAACGTATAACGTATAACGTATAACGTATAACGTATACGAAGAACGTATAAAGAATAACGTATAACGTATATCGTATAACGTACAACTTATAACGTATAACGTACAACGTATAACGTATAACGTATAACGTATAACGTATAACGTATAACGTATAACGTATAACGTATAACGTATAACGTATAACGTATAACGTATAACGTACAAAGTATAACGTATCACGTGTAACGTATTACGAATAACCTATAACGTATAACGTATAACGTAACCCCTATAACGTATAAAGTATAACGTATAACGTATATCGTATAACGTATAACGTATATCGTATATCGTAAAACGTATAACGTATAACGTATAACGTATAACGTGTAACGAAGTACGTATAACGAATAACGTATAACGTATATCGTATAACGTACAACTTATAACGTATAACGTACAACGTATAACGTACAACGTATAACGTATAACGTATAACGTATAACGTATAACGTATAACGTATAACGTATAACGTATAACGTATAAAGTATAACGTATAACGTATAACGTATAACGTATAGCGTATAACGTATAACGTATAACGTATAACGTATAACGTATAACGTATAACGTATAACGTATATCGTATATCGTAAAACGTATATCGTATATCGTAAAACGTATAACGTATAACGTATAACGTATAACGTGTAACGAAGTACGTATAACGAATAACGTATAACGTATATCGTATAACGTACAACTTATAACGTATAACGTACAACGTATAACGTACAACGTATAACGTATAACGTCTAACGTATAACGTATAACGTATAAGTATAACGTATAACGTATAACGTATAACGTATAAAGTATAACGTATAACGTATAACGTATAACGTATAACGTATAACGTATAACGTATAACGTATAACGTATATCGTATAACGTATAACGTATAACGAATAACGTAAAACGTATAACGTATAACGTATAACGAAGAACGTATAAAGAATAACGTATAACGTATATCGTATAACGTACAACTTATAACGTATAATGTACAACGTATAACGTATAACGTATAACGTATAACGTATAACGTATAACGTTTAACGTATAACGTATAACGTATAGCGTATAACGTATAACGCATAACGTATAATGTACAACGTATAACGTATAACGTATAACGTATAACGTATAACGTATAACGTATAACGTATTACGTATAACGTATAACGTATAACCTATGACGTATAACGTGTAACGTATAACGTATAACGTATAACGTATAACGTATAACGTGTAACGAAGAACGTATAAAGAATAACGTATAACGTATATGGTATAACGTACAACTTATAACGTATAACGTACAACGTATAACGCATAACGCATAACGTATAACGGATAACGTATAACGTATAACGTATAACGCATAACGTATAACGTATAACGTATAACCTATGACGTATAACGTATAACGTATAACGTATAACGTATAACGTATAACGTATAACGTATAACGTATAACGTATAACGTATAACGTATAACGTATAACGAATAACGTAAAACGTATGACGCATTACATACTACGTATAACGTATAACGTTCAACGTATAACCTATGACGTATAACGTATAACTTATAACGTATAACGTATAACGTATAACGTATAACGTATAACGTATAACCTATAACGTATAACGTATAACGTATATCGTATAACGTACAACTTATAACGTATAATGTACAACGTATAACGTATAACGTATAACGTATAACGTATAACGTATAACGTTTAACGTATAACGTATAACGTATAGCGTATAACGTATAACGCATAACGTATAATGTATAACGTATAACGCATAACGTATAACGTATAACGTATAACGTATAACGCATAACGTATAACGTATAACGTATAACCTATGACGTATAACGCATAACGTATAACGTATAACGTATAACGTATAACGTATAACGTATAACGTATAACGTATAACGTATAACGTATAACGTATAACGTATAACGTATAACGTATAACGTATATCGTATAACGTATAACGTATAACGTATAACGTATAACGTATAACGTATAACGTAAAACGTATAACGTATAACGTATAACGTATAACGTATAACGTATAACGTATAACGTATAACGTATAACGTATAACGTATAACGTGTAACGAAGTACGTATAACGAATAACGTATAACGTATATCGTATAACGTACAACATATAACGTATAACGTACAACGTATAACGTATAACGTATTACGTATAACGTATAACGTATGACGTATAACGTATAACGTTTAACGTATAACGTATAACGTATAAAGTATAACGTATAACGTATAACGTATAACGTATAACGTATAACGTATAACGTATAACGTATACGAAGAACGTATAAAGAATAACGTATAACGTATATGGTATAACGTACAACTTATAACGTATAACGTACAACGTATAACGTATAACGTATAACGTATAACGTATAACGTATAACGTATAACGTATAACGTATAACGTATAACGTATAACGTATAACGTATAACGTATAACGTATAACGTATAACGTATAACGTATAACGTATAACGTACAAAGTATAACGTATCACGTGTAACGTATTACGAATAACCTATAACGTATAACGTATAACGTAACCCCTATAACGTATAAAGTATAACGTATAACGTATATCGTATAACGTATAACGTATATCGTATATCGTAAAACGTATAACGTATAACGTATAACGTATAACGTATAACGTATAACGTATAACGTATAACGTATAACGTATAACGTATAACGTATAACGTATAACGTATACGAAGAACGTATAAAGAATAACGTATAACGTATATGGTATAACGTACAACTTATAACGTATAACGTACAACGTATAACGTATAACGTATAACGTATAACGTATAACGTATAACGTATAACGTATAACGTATATCGTATAACGTACAACTTATAACGTATAACGTACAACGTATAACGTATAACGTATTACGTATAACGTATAACGTATGACGTATAACGTATAACGTTTAACGTATAACGTATAACGTATAAAGTATAACGTATAACGTATAACGTATAACGTATAACATATAACGTATAGCGTATAACGTATAACGTATAACGTATAACGTATAACGTATAACGTATAACGTATAACGTGTAACGAAGTACGTATAACGAATAACGTATAACGTATATCGTATAACGTACAACGTATAACGTATCACGTATAACGTATTACGAATAACGTATAACGTATAACGTATAACGTATAACGTATACGAAGAACGTATAAAGAATAACGTATAACGTATATGGTATAACGTACAACTTATAACGTATAACGTATAACGTATAACGTATAACGTAAAACGTATAACGTATAACGTATAACGTATAACGTATAACGTATAACGTATAACGTATAACGTATAACGTATAACGTATAACGTGTAACGAAGTACGTATAACGAATAACGTATAACGTATATCGTATAACGTACAACATATAACGTATAACGTACAACGTATAACGTATAACGTATTACGTATAACGTATAACGTATGACGTATAACGTATAACGTTTAACGTATAACGTATAACGTATAAAGTATAACGTATAACGTATAACGTATAACGTATAACGTATAACGTATAACGTATAACGTATACGAAGAACGTATAAAGAATAACGTATAACGTATATCGTATAACGTACAACTTATAACGTATAACGTACAACGTATAACGTATAACGTATAACGTATAACGTATAACGTATAACGTATAACGTATAACGTATAACGTATAACGTATAACGTATAACGTATAACGTACAAAGTATAACGTATCACGTGTAACGTATTACGAATAACCTATAACGTATAACGTATAACGTAACCCCTATAACGTATAAAGTATAACGTATAACGTATATCGTATAACGTATAACGTATATCGTATATCGTAAAACGTATAACGTATAACGTATAACGTATAACGTGTAACGAAGTACGTATAACGAATAACGTATAACGTATATCGTATAACGTACAACTTATAACGTATAACGTACAACGTATAACGTACAACGTATAACGTATAACGTATAACGTATAACGTATAACGTATAACGTATAACGTATAACGTATAACGTATAAAGTATAACGTATAACGTATAACGTATAACGTATACGAAGAACGTATAAAGAATAACGTATAACGTATATGGTATAACGTACAACTTATAACGTATAACGTATAACGTATAACGTATAACGTATAACGTATAACGTATAACGTATAACGTATAACGTATATCGTATATCGTAAAACGTATATCGTATATCGTAAAACGTATAACGTATAACGTATAACGTATAACGTGTAACGAAGTACGTATAACGAATAACGTATAACGTATATCGTATAACGTACAACTTATAACGTATAACGTACAACGTATAACGTACAACGTATAACGTATAACGTATAACGTATAACGTATAACGTATAACGTATAACGTATAACGTATAACGTATAAAGTATAACGTATAACGTATAACGTATAACGTATAACGTATAACGTATAACGTATAACGTATAACGTATAACGTATAACGTATAACGTATAACGTATATCGTATATCGTAAAACGTATATCGTATATCGTAAAACGTATAACGTATAACGTATAACGTATAACGTGTAACGAAGTACGTATAACGAATAACGTATAACGTATATCGTATAACGTACAACTTATAACGTATAACGTACAACGTATAACGTACAACGTATAACGTATAACGTATAACGTATAACGTATAACGTATAAGTATAACGTATAACGTATAACGTATAACGTATAAAGTATAACGTATAACGTATAACGTATAACGTATAACGTATAACGTATAACGTATAACGTATAACGTATATCGTATAACGTATAACGTATAACGAATAACGTAAAACGTATAACGTATAACGTATAACGAAGAACGTATAAAGAATAACGTATAACGTATATCGTATAACGTACAACTTATAACGTATAATGTACAACGTATAACGTATAACGTATAACGTATAACGTATAACGTATAACGTTTAACGTATAACGTATAACGTATAGCGTATAACGTATAACGCATAACGTATAATGTACAACGTATAACGTATAACGTATAACGTATAACGTATAACGTATAACGTATAACGTATAACGTATAACGTATAACGTATAACCTATGACGTATAACGTGTAACGTATAACGTATAACGTATAACGTATAACGTATAACGTGTAACGAAGAACGTATAAAGAATAACGTATAACGTATATGGTATAACGTACAACTTATAACGTATAACGTACAACGTATAACGCATAACGCATAACGTATAACGGATAACGTATAACGTATAACGTATAACGCATAACGTATAACGTATAACGTATAACCTATGACGTATAACGTATAACGTATAACGTATAACGTATAACGTATAACGTATAACGTATAACGTATAACGTATAACGTATAACGTATAACGAATAACGTAAAACGTATGACGCATTACATACTACGTATAACGTATAACGTTCAACGTATAACCTATGACGTATAACGTATAACTTATAACGTATAACGTATAACGTATAACGTATAACGTAAAACGTATAACGTATAACGTATAACGTATAACGTATAACGTATAACGTATAACGTATAACGTATAACGTATAACGTATAACGTGTAACGAAGTACGTATAACGAATAACGTATAACGTATATCGTATAACGTACAACATATAACGTATAACGTACAACGTATAACGTATAACGTATTACGTATAACGTATAACGTATGACGTATAACGTATAACGTTTAACGTATAACGTATAACGTATAAAGTATAACGTATAACGTATAACGTATAACGTATAACGTATAACGTATAACGTATAACGTATAACGTATAACGTATAACGTATAACGTATACGAAGAACGTATAAAGAATAACGTATAACGTATATGGTATAACGTACAACTTATAACGTATAACGTACAACGTATAACGTATAACGTATATCGTATAACGTACAACATATAACGTATAACGTACAACGTATAACGTATAACGTATTACGTATAACGTATAACGTATGACGTATAACGTATAACGTTTAACGTATAACGTATAACGTATAAAGTATAACGTATAACGTATAACGTATAACGTATAACGTATAACGTATAACGTATAACGTATAACGTATAACGTATAACGTATAACGTATAACGTATAACGAATAACGTAAAACGTATAACGTATAACGTATAACGTATAACGTATAACGTATAACATATAACATGCAATGTATAACGTATAACGTATAATGTATAGCGTATAACGTATAACGTATAACGTATAACGTATAACGTACAACGTATAACGTATCACGTATAACGTATTACGAATAACGTATAACGTATAACGTATAACGTAACACCTATAACGTATAAAGTATAACGTATAACGTATAACGTATAACGTATAACGTATAACGTATAACGTATATCGTATAACGTATAACGTATAACGAATAACGTAAAACGTATAACGTATAACGTATAACGTATAACGTATACGAAGAACGTATAAAGAATAACGTATAACGTATATCGTATAACGTACAACTTATAACGTATAACGTACAACGTATAACGTATAACGTATAACGTATAACGTATAACGTATAACGTATAACGTATAACGTATAACGTATAACGTATAACGTATAACGTATAACGTACAAAGTATAACGTATCACGTGTAACGTATTACGAATAACCTATAACGTATAACGTATAACGTAACCCCTATAACGTATAAAGTATAACGTATAACGTATATCGTATAACGTATAACGTATATCGTATATCGTAAAACGTATAACGTATAACGTATAACGTATAACGTGTAACGAAGTACGTATAACGAATAACGTATAACGTATATCGTATAACGTACAACTTATAACGTATAACGTACAACGTATAACGTACAACGTATAACGTATAACGTATAACGTATAACGTATAACGTATAACGTATAACGTATAACGTATAACGTATAAAGTATAACGTATAACGTATAACGTATAACGTATAACGTATAACGTATAACGTATAACGTATAACGTATAACGTATAACGTATAACGTATAACGTATATCGTATATCGTAAAACGTATATCGTATATCGTAAAACGTATAACGTATAACGTATAACGTATAACGTGTAACGAAGTACGTATAACGAATAACGTATAACGTATATCGTATAACGTACAACTTATAACGTATAACGTACAACGTATAACGTACAACGTATAACGTATAACGTATAACGTATAACGTATAACGTATAACGTATAACGTATAACGTATAACGTATAAAGTATAACGTATAACGTATAACGTATAACGTATAACGTATAACGTATAACGTATAACGTATAACGTATAACGTATAACGTATAACGTATAACGTATATCGTATATCGTAAAACGTATATCGTATATCGTAAAACGTATAACGTATAACGTATAACGTATAACGTGTAACGAAGTACGTATAACGAATAACGTATAACGTATATCGTATAACGTACAACTTATAACGTATAACGTACAACGTATAACGTACAACGTATAACGTATAACGTCTAACGTATAACGTATAACGTATAAGTATAACGTATAACGTATAACGTATAACGTATAAAGTATAACGTATAACGTATAACGTATAACGTATAACGTATAACGTATAACGTATAACGTATAACGTATATCGTATAACGTATAACGTATAACGAATAACGTAAAACGTATAACGTATAACGTATAACGAAGAACGTATAAAGAATAACGTATAACGTATATCGTATAACGTACAACTTATAACGTATAATGTACAACGTATAACGTATAACGTATAACGTATAACGTATAACGTATAACGTTTAACGTATAACGTATAACGTATAGCGTATAACGTATAACGCATAACGTATAATGTACAACGTATAACGTATAACGTATAACGTATAACGTATAACGTATAACGTATAACGTATAACGTATAACGTATAACGTATAACCTATGACGTATAACGTGTAACGTATAACGTATAACGTATAACGTATAACGTATAACGTGTAACGAAGAACGTATAAAGAATAACGTATAACGTATATGGTATAACGTACAACTTATAACGTATAACGTACAACGTATAACGCATAACGCATAACGTATAACGGATAACGTATAACGTATAACGTATAACGCATAACGTATAACGTATAACGTATAACCTATGACGTATAACGTATAACGTATAACGTATAACGTATAACGTATAACGTATAACGTATAACGTATAACGTATAACGTATAACGTATAACGAATAACGTAAAACGTATGACGCATTACATACTACGTATAACGTATAACGTTCAACGTATAACCTATGACGTACAACGTATAACGTATAACGTATAACGTATAACGTATAACGTATAACGTATAACGTATAACGTATAACGTATAAAGTATAACGTATAACGTATAACGTATAACGTATAACGTATAACGTATAACGTATAACGTATAACGTATAACGTATAACGTATAACGTATAACGTATATCGTATATCGTAAAACGTATATCGTATATCGTAAAACGTATAACGTATAACGTATAACGTATAACGTGTAACGAAGTACGTATAACGAATAACGTATAACGTATATCGTATAACGTACAACTTATAACGTATAACGTACAACGTATAACGTACAACGTATAACGTATAACGTATAACGTATAACGTATAACGTATAACGTATAACGTATAACGTATAACGTATAAAGTATAACGTATAACGTATAACGTATAACGTATAACGTATAACGTATAACGTATAACGTATAACGTATAACGTATAACGTATAACGTATAACGTATATCGTATATCGTAAAACGTATATCGTATATCGTAAAACGTATAACGTATAACGTATAACGTATAACGTGTAACGAAGTACGTATAACGAATAACGTATAACGTATATCGTATAACGTACAACTTATAACGTATAACGTACAACGTATAACGTACAACGTATAACGTATAACGTCTAACGTATAACGTATAACGTATAAGTATAACGTATAACGTATAACGTATAACGTATAAAGTATAACGTATAACGTATAACGTATAACGTATAACGTATAACGTATAACGTATAACGTATAACGTATATCGTATAACGTATAACGTATAACGAATAACGTAAAACGTATAACGTATAACGTATAACGAAGAACGTATAAAGAATAACGTATAACGTATATCGTATAACGTACAACTTATAACGTATAATGTACAACGTATAACGTATAACGTATAACGTATAACGTATAACGTATAACGTTTAACGTATAACGTATAACGTATAGCGTATAACGTATAACGCATAACGTATAATGTACAACGTATAACGTATAACGTATAACGTATAACGTATAACGTATAACGTATAACGTATAACGTATAACGTATAACGTATAACCTATGACGTATAACGTGTAACGTATAACGTATAACGTATAACGTATAACGTATAACGTGTAACGAAGAACGTATAAAGAATAACGTATAACGTATATGGTATAACGTACAACTTATAACGTATAACGTACAACGTATAACGCATAACGCATAACGTATAACGGATAACGTATAACGTATAACGTATAACGCATAACGTATAACGTATAACGTATAACCTATGACGTATAACGTATAACGTATAACGTATAACGTATAACGTATAACGTATAACGTATAACGTATAACGTATAACGTATAACGTATAACGAATAACGTAAAACGTATGACGCATTACATACTACGTATAACGTATAACGTTCAACGTATAACCTATGACGTATAACGTATAACTTATAACGTATAACGTATAACGTATAACGTATAACGTATAACGTATAACCTATAACGTATAACGTATAACGTATATCGTATAACGTACAACTTATAACGTATAATGTACAACGTATAACGTATAACGTATAACGTATAACGTATAACGTATAACGTTTAACGTATAACGTATAACGTATAGCGTATAACGTATAACGCATAACGTATAATGTATAACGTATAACGCATAACGTATAACGTATAACGTATAACGTATAACGCATAACGTATAACGTATAACGTATAACCTATGACGTATAACGCATAACGTATAACGTATAACGTATAACGTATAACGTATAACGTATAACGTATAACGTATAACGTATAACGTATAACGTATAACGTATAACGTATAACGTATAACGTATATCGTATAACGTATAACGTATAACGTATAACGTATAACGTATAACGTATAACGTAAAACGTATAACGTATAACGTATAACGTATAACGTATAACGTATAACGTATAACGTATAACGTATAACGTATAACGTATAACGTGTAACGAAGTACGTATAACGAATAACGTATAACGTATATCGTATAACGTACAACATATAACGTATAACGTACAACGTATAACGTATAACGTATTACGTATAACGTATAACGTATGACGTATAACGTATAACGTTTAACGTATAACGTATAACGTATAAAGTATAACGTATAACGTATAACGTATAACGTATAACGTATAACGTATAACGTATAACGTATAACGTATACGAAGAACGTATAAAGAATAACGTATAACGTATATGGTATAACGTACAACTTATAACGTATAACGTACAACGTATAACGTATAACGTATAACGTATAACGTATAACGTATAACGTATAACGTATAACGTATAACGTATAACGTATAACGTATAACGTATAACGTATAACGTATAACGTATAACGTATAACGTATAACGTATAACGTACAAAGTATAACGTATCACGTGTAACGTATTACGAATAACCTATAACGTATAACGTATAACGTAACCCCTATAACGTATAAAGTATAACGTATAACGTATATCGTATAACGTATAACGTATATCGTATATCGTAAAACGTATAACGTATAACGTATAACGTATAACGTATAACGTATAACGTATAACGTATAACGTATAACGTATAACGTATAACGTATAACGTATAACGTATACGAAGAACGTATAAAGAATAACGTATAACGTATATGGTATAACGTACAACTTATAACGTATAACGTACAACGTATAACGTATAACGTATAACGTATAACGTATAACGTATAACGTATAACGTATAACGTATATCGTATAACGTACAACTTATAACGTATAACGTACAACGTATAACGTATAACGTATTACGTATAACGTATAACGTATGACGTATAACGTATAACGTTTAACGTATAACGTATAACGTATAAAGTATAACGTATAACGTATAACGTATAACGTATAACATATAACGTATAGCGTATAACGTATAACGTATAACGTATAACGTATAACGTATAACGTATAACGTATAACGTGTAACGAAGTACGTATAACGAATAACGTATAACGTATATCGTATAACGTACAACGTGTAACGTATCACGTATAACGTATTACGAATAACGTATAACGTATAACGTATAACGTATAACGTATACGAAGAACGTATAAAGAATAACGTATAACGTATATGGTATAACGTACAACTTATAACGTATAACGTATAACGTATAACGTATAACGTAAAACGTATAACGTATAACGTATAACGTATAACGTATAACGTATAACGTATAACGTATAACGTATAACGTATAACGTATAACGTGTAACGAAGTACGTATAACGAATAACGTATAACGTATATCGTATAACGTACAACATATAACGTATAACGTACAACGTATAACGTATAACGTATTACGTATAACGTATAACGTATGACGTATAACGTATAACGTTTAACGTATAACGTATAACGTATAAAGTATAACGTATAACGTATAACGTATAACGTATAACGTATAACGTATAACGTATAACGTATACGAAGAACGTATAAAGAATAACGTATAACGTATATCGTATAACGTACAACTTATAACGTATAACGTACAACGTATAACGTATAACGTATAACGTATAACGTATAACGTATAACGTATAACGTATAACGTATAACGTATAACGTATAACGTATAACGTATAACGTACAAAGTATAACGTATCACGTGTAACGTATTACGAATAACCTATAACGTATAACGTATAACGTAACCCCTATAACGTATAAAGTATAACGTATAACGTATATCGTATAACGTATAACGTATATCGTATATCGTAAAACGTATAACGTATAACGTATAACGTATAACGTGTAACGAAGTACGTATAACGAATAACGTATAACGTATATCGTATAACGTACAACTTATAACGTATAACGTACAACGTATAACGTACAACGTATAACGTATAACGTATAACGTATAACGTATAACGTATAACGTATAACGTATAACGTATAACGTATAAAGTATAACGTATAACGTATAACGTATAACGTATAACGTATAACGTATAACGTATAACGTATAACGTATAACGTATAACGTATAACGTATAACGTATATCGTATATCGTAAAACGTATATCGTATATCGTAAAACGTATAACGTATAACGTATAACGTATAACGTGTAACGAAGTACGTATAACGAATAACGTATAACGTATATCGTATAACGTACAACTTATAACGTATAACGTACAACGTATAACGTACAACGTATAACGTATAACGTATAACGTATAACGTATAACGTATAACGTATAACGTATAACGTATAACGTATAAAGTATAACGTATAACGTATAACGTATAACGTATAACGTATAACGTATAACGTATAACGTATAACGTATAACGTATAACGTATAACGTATAACGTATATCGTATATCGTAAAACGTATATCGTATATCGTAAAACGTATAACGTATAACGTATAACGTATAACGTGTAACGAAGTACGTATAACGAATAACGTATAACGTATATCGTATAACGTACAACTTATAACGTATAACGTACAACGTATAACGTACAACGTATAACGTATAACGTATAACGTATAACGTATAACGTATAAGTATAACGTATAACGTATAACGTATAACGTATAAAGTATAACGTATAACGTATAACGTATAACGTATAACGTATAACGTATAACGTATAACGTATAACGTATATCGTATAACGTATAACGTATAACGAATAACGTAAAACGTATAACGTATAACGTATAACGAAGAACGTATAAAGAATAACGTATAACGTATATCGTATAACGTACAACTTATAACGTATAATGTACAACGTATAACGTATAACGTATAACGTATAACGTATAACGTATAACGTTTAACGTATAACGTATAACGTATAGCGTATAACGTATAACGCATAACGTATAATGTACAACGTATAACGTATAACGTATAACGTATAACGTATAACGTATAACGTATAACGTATAACGTATAACGTAGAACGTATAACCTATGACGTATAACGTGTAACGTATAACGTATAACGTATAACGTATAACGTATAACGTGTAACGAAGAACGTATAAAGAATAACGTATAACGTATATGGTATAACGTACAACTTATAACGTATAACGTACAACGTATAACGCATAACGCATAACGTATAACGGATAACGTATAACGTATAACGTATAACGCATAACGTATAACGTATAACGTATAACCTATGACGTATAACGTATAACGTATAACGTATAACGTATAACGTATAACGTATAACGTATAACGTATAACGTATAACGTATAACGTATAACGAATAACGTAAAACGTATGACGCATTACATACTACGTATAACGTATAACGTTCAACGTATAACCTATGACGTATAACGTATAACTTATAACGTATAACGTATAACGTATAACGTATAACGTATAACGTATAACCTATAACGTATAACGTATAACGTATATCGTATAACGTACAACTTATAACGTATAATGTACAACGTATAACGTATAACGTATAACGTATAACGTATAACGTATAACGTTTAACGTATAACGTATAACGTATAGCGTATAACGTATAACGCATAACGTATAATGTATAACGTATAACGCATAACGTATAACGTATAACGTATAACGTATAACGCATAACGTATAACGTATAACGTATAACCTATGACGTATAACGCATAACGTATAACGTATAACGTATAACGTATAACGTATAACGTATAACGTATAACGTATAACGTATAACGTATAACGTATAACGTATAACGTATAACGTATAACGTATATCGTATAACGTATAACGTATAACGTATAACGTATAACGTATAACGTATAACGTAAAACGTATAACGTATAACGTATAACGTATAACGTATAACGTATAACGTATAACGTATAACGTATAACGTATAACGTATAACGTGTAACGAAGTACGTATAACGAATAACGTATAACGTATATCGTATAACGTACAACATATAACGTATAACGTATAACGTACAACGTATAACGTATAACGTATAACGTATAACGTATAACGTATAACGTATAACGTATAACGTATAACGTATAACGTATAACGTATAACGTATAACGTATAACGTATAACGTATAACGTATAACGTATAACGTATAACGTATAACGTATAACGTACAAAGTATAACGTATCACGTGTAACGTATTACGAATAACCTATAACGTATAACGTATAACGTAACCCCTATAACGTATAAAGTATAACGTATAACGTATATCGTATAACGTATAACGTATATCGTATATCGTAAAACGTATAACGTATAACGTATAACGTATAACGTATAACGTATAACGTATAACGTATAACGTATAACGTATAACGTATAACGTATAACGTATAACGTATACGAAGAACGTATAAAGAATAACGTATAACGTATATGGTATAACGTACAACTTATAACGTATAACGTACAACGTATAACGTATAACGTATAACGTATAACGTATAACGTATAACGTATAACGTATAACGTATATCGTATAACGTACAACTTATAACGTATAACGTACAACGTATAACGTATAACGTATTACGTATAACGTATAACGTATGACTTATAACGTATAACGTTTAACGTATAACGTATAACGTATAAAGTATAACGTATAACGTATAACGTATAACGTATAACATATAACGTATAGCGTATAACGTATAACGTATAACGTATAACGTATAACGTATAACGTATAACGTATAACGTGTAACGAAGTACGTATAACGAATAACGTATAACGTATATCGTATAACGTACAACGTATAACGTATCACGTATAACGTATTACGAATAACGTATAACGTATAACGTATAACGTATAACGTATACGAAGAACGTATAAAGAATAACGTATAACGTATATGGTATAACGTACAACTTATAACGTATAACGTATAACGTATAACGTATAACGTAAAACGTATAACGTATAACGTATAACGTATAACGTATAACGTATAACGTATAACGTATAACGTATAACGTATAACGTATAACGTGTAACGAAGTACGTATAACGAATAACGTATAACGTATATCGTATAACGTACAACATATAACGTATAACGTACAACGTATAACGTATAACGTATTACGTATAACGTATAACGTATGACGTATAACGTATAACGTTTAACGTATAACGTATAACGTATAAAGTATAACGTATAACGTATAACGTATAACGTATAACGTATAACGTATAACGTATAACGTATACGAAGAACGTATAAAGAATAACGTATAACGTATATGGTATAACGTACAACTTATAACGTATAACGTACAACGTATAACGTATAACGTATAACGTATAACGTATAACGTATAACGTATAACGTATAACGTATAACGTATAACGTATAACGTATAACGTATAACGTATAACGTATAACGTATAACGTATAACGTATAACGTATAACGTATAACGTACAAAGTATAACGTATCACGTGTAACGTATTACGAATAACCTATAACGTATAACGTATAACGTAACCCCTATAACGTATAAAGTATAACGTATAACGTATATCGTATAACGTATAACGTATATCGTATATCGTAAAACGTATAACGTATAACGTATAACGTATAACGTATAACGTATAACGTATAACGTATAACGTATAACGTATAACGTATAACGTATAACGTATAACGTATAACGTATAACGTATAACGTATAACGTATAACGTATAACGTACAAAGTATAACGTATCACGTGTAACGTATTACGAATAACCTATAACGTATAACGTATAACGTAACCCCTATAACGTATAAAGTATAACGTATAACGTATATCGTATAACGTATAACGTATATCGTATATCGTAAAACGTATAACGTATAACGTATAACGTATAACGTATAACGTATAACGTATAACGTATAACGTATAACGTATAACGTATAACGTATAACGTATAACGTATACGAAGAACGTATAAAGAATAACGTATAACGTATATGGTATAACGTACAACTTATAACGTATAACGTACAACGTATAACGTATAACGTATAACGTATAACGTATAACGTATAACGTATAACGTATAACGTATATCGTATAACGTACAACTTATAACGTATAACGTACAACGTATAACGTATAACGTATTACGTATAACGTATAACGTATGACGTATAACGTATAACGTTTAACGTATAACGTATAACGTATAAAGTATAACGTATAACGTATAACGTATAACGTATAACATATAACGTATAGCGTATAACGTATAACGTATAACGTATAACGTATAACGTATAACGTATAACGTATAACGTGTAACGAAGTACGTATAACGAATAACGTATAACGTATATCGTATAACGTACAACGTATAACGTATCACGTATAACGTATTACGAATAACGTATAACGTATAACGTATAATGTATAACGTATACGAAGAACGTATAAAGAATAACGTATAACGTATATGGTATAACGTACAACTTATAACGTATAACGTATAACGTATAACGTATAACGTAAAACGTATAACGTATAACGTATAACGTATAACGTATAACGTATAACGTATAACGTATAACGTATAACGTATAACGTATAACGTGTAACGAAGTACGTATAACGAATAACGTATAACGTATATCGTATAACGTACAACATATAACGTATAACGTACAACGTATAACGTATAACGTATTACGTATAACGTATAACGTATGACGTATAACGTATAACGTTTAACGTATAACGTATAACGTATAAAGTATAACGTATAACGTATAACGTATAACGTATAACGTATAACGTATAACGTATAACGTATAACGTATACGAAGAACGTATAAAGAATAACGTATAACGTATATGGTATAACGTACAACTTATAACGTATAACGTACAACGTATAACGTATAACGTATATCGTATAACGTACAACATATAACGTATAACGTACAACGTATAACGTATAACGTATTACGTATAACGTATAACGTATGACGTATAACGTATAACGTTTAACGTATAACGTATAACGTATAAAGTATAACGTATAACGTATAACGTATAACGTATAACGTATAACGTATAACGTATAACGTATAACGTATAACGTATAACGTATAACGTATAACGTATAACGAATAACGTAAAACGTATAACGTATAACGTATAACGTATAACGTATAACGTATAACATATAACATGCAATGTATAACGTATAACGTATAATGTATAGCGTATAACGTATAACGTATAACGTATAACGTATAACGTACAACGTATAACGTATCACGTATAACGTATTACGAATAACGTATAACGTATAACGTATAACGTAACACCTATAACGTATAAAGTATAACGTATAACGTATAACGTATAACGTATAACGTATAACGTATAACGTATATCGTATAACGTATAACGTATAACGAATAACGTAAAACGTATAACGTATAACGTATAACGTATAACGTATACGAAGAACGTATAAAGAATAACGTATAACGTATATCGTATAACGTACAACTTATAACGTATAACGTACAACGTATAACGTATAACGTATAACGTATAACGTATAACGTATAACGTATAACGTATAACGTATAACGTATAACGTATAACGTATAACGTATAACGTATATGGTACAAAGTATAACGTATCACGTGTAACGTATTACGAATAACCTATAACGTATAACGTATAACGTAACCCCTATAACGTATAAAGTATAACGTATAACGTATATCGTATAACGTATAACGTATATCGTATATCGTAAAACGTATAACGTATAACGTATAACGTATAACGTGTAACGAAGTACGTATAACGAATAACGTATAACGTATATCGTATAACGTACAACTTATAACGTATAACGTACAACGTATAACGTACAACGTATAACGTATAACGTATAACGTATAACGTATAACGTATAACGTATAACGTATAACGTATAACGTATAAAGTATAACGTATAACGTATAACGTATAACGTATAACGTATAACGTATAACGTATAACGTATAACGTATAACGTATAACGTATAACGTATAACGTATATCGTATATCGTAAAACGTATATCGTATATCGTAAAACGTATAACGTATAACGTATAACGTATAACGTGTAACGAAGTACGTATAACGAATAACGTATAACGTATATCGTATAACGTACAACTTATAACGTATAACGTACAACGTATAACGTACAACGTATAACGTATAACGTATAACGTATAACGTATAACGTATAACGTATAACGTATAACGTATAACGTATAAAGTATAACGTATAACGTATAACGTATAACGTATAACGTATAACGTATAACGTATAACGTATAACGTATAACGTATAACGTATAACGTATAACGTATATCGTATATCGTAAAACGTATATCGTATATCGTAAAACGTATAACGTATAACGTATAACGTATAACGTGTAACGAAGTACGTATAACGAATAACGTATAACGTATATCGTATAACGTACAACTTATAACGTATAACGTACAACGTATAACGTACAACGTATAACGTATAACGTATAACGTATAACGTATAACGTATAAGTATAACGTATAACGTATAACGTATAACGTATAAAGTATAACGTATAACGTATAACGTATAACGTATAACGTATAACGTATAACGTATAACGTATAACGTATATCGTATAACGTATAACGTATAACGAATGACGTAAAACGTATAACGTATAACGTATAACGAAGAACGTATAAAGAATAACGTATAACGTATATCGTATAACGTACAACTTATAACGTATAATGTACAACGTATAACGTATAACGTATAACGTATAACGTATAACGTATAACGTTTAACGTATAACGTATAACGTATAGCGTATAACGTATAACGCATAACGTATAATGTACAACGTATAACGTATAACGTATAACGTATAACGTATAACGTATAACGTATAACGTATAACGTATAACGTATAACGTATAACCTATGACGTATAACGTGTAACGTATAACGTATAACGTATAACGTATAACGTATAACGTGTAACGAAGAACGTATAAAGAATAACGTATAACGTATATGGTATAACGTACAACTTATAACGTATAACGTACAACGTATAACGCATAACGCATAACGTATAACGGATAACGTATAACGTATAACGTATAACGCATAACGTATAACGTATAACGTATAACCTATGACGTATAACGTATAACGTATAACGTATAACGTATAACGTATAACGTATAACGTATAACGTATAACGTATAACGAATAACGTAAAACGTATGACGCATTACATACTACGTATAACGTATAACGTTCGACGTATAACCTATGACGTATAACGTATAACTTATAACGTATAACGTATAACGTATAACGTATAACGTATAACCTATAACGTATAACGTATAACGTATATCGTATAACGTACAACTTATAACGTATAATGTACAACGTATAACGTATAACGTATAACGTATAACGTATAACGTATAACGTTTAACGTATAACGTATAACGTATAGCGTATAACGTATAACGCATAACGTATAATGTATAACGTATAACGCATAACGTATAACGTATAACGTATAACGTATAACGCATAACGTATAACGTATAACGTATAACCTATGACGTATAACGCATAACGTATAACGTATAACGTATGACGTATAACGTATAACGTATAACGTATAACGTATAACGTATAACGTATAACGTATAACGTATAACGTATAACGTATAACGTATATCGTATAACGTATAACGTATAACGTATAACGTATAACGTATAACGTATAACGTAAAACGTATAACGTATAACGTATAACGTATAACGTATAACGTATAACGTATAACGTATAACGTATAACGTATAACGTATAACGTATAACGTGTAACGAAGTACGTATAACGAATAACGTATAACGTATATCGTATAACGTACAACATATAACGTATAACGTACAACGTATAACGTATAACGTATTACGTATAACGTATAACGTATGACGTATAACGTATAACGTTTAACGTATAACGTATAACGTATAAAGTATAACGTATAACGTATAACGTATAACGTATAACGTATAACGTATAACGTATAACGTATACGAAGAACGTATAAAGAATAACGTATAACGTATATGGTATAACGTACAACTTATAACGTATAACGTACAACGTATAACGTATAACGTATAACGTATAACGTATAACGTATAACGTATAACGTATAACGTATAACGTATAACGTATAACGTATAACGTATAACGTATAACGTATAACGTATAACGTATAACGTATAACGTATAACGTATAACGTACAAAGTATAACGTATCACGTGTAACGTATTACGAATAACCTATAACGTATAACGTATAACGTAACCCCTATAACGTATAAAGTATAACGTATAACGTATATCGTATAACGTATAACGTATATCGTATATCGTAAAACGTATAACGTATAACGTATAACGTATAACGTATAACGTATAACGTATAACGTATAACGTATAACGTATAACGTATAACGTATAACGTATACGAAGAACGTATAAAGAATAACGTATAACGTATATGGTATAACGTACAACTTATAACGTATAACGTACAACGTATAACGTATAACGTATAACGTATAACGTATAACGTATAACGTATAACGTATAACGTATAACGTATAACGTATAACGTATAACATATAACGTATAGCGTATAACGTATAACGTATAACGTATAACGTATAACGTATAACGTATAACGTATATCGTATAACGTACAACGTATAACGTATACCGTATAACGTATAACTAATAACGTATAACGTATAACGAATATCGTACAACGTATAACGCATAACGTATAACGTATAACGTATAACGTATAACGCATAACGTATAACGTATAACGTATAACGTATAACGTATAACGTATAACGTATAACGTATAACGTATAACGTATAACGTATAACGTATAACGTATAACGTATAACGTATAACGTATAACGTATAACGTATAACGTATAACGTATAACGAATAACGTATAACGTATAACGTCTAACGTATAACGTATAACGTATAACGTGTAACGAAGTACGTATAACGTATAACGTATAACGTATAACGTATAACGTATAACGTATAACGTATAACGTATAACGTATAACGTATAACGTATAACGTATAACGTATATCGTATAACGTATAACGTATAACGTATAACGTATAACGTATAACGTATAACGTATAGCGTATAACGTATATCGTATAACGTACAACTTATAACGTATAACGTATAACGTATAACGTATAACGTGTAACGAAGTACGTATAACGAATAACGTATAACGTATATCGTATAACGTACAACTTATAACATATAACGTATAACGTATAACGTATAACGTATAACGTATAACGTATAACGTATAACCTATGACGTATAACGTGTAACGTATAACGTATAACGTATAACGTATAACGTATAACGTGTAACGAAGAACGTATAAAGAATAACGTATAACGTATATGGTATAACGTACAACTTATAACGTATAACGTACAACGTATAACGCATAACGCATAACGTATAACGTATAACGTATAACGTATAACGTATAACGTATAACGTATAACGCATAACGTATAACGTATAACGTATAACCTATGACGTATAACGTATAACGTATAACGTATAACGTATAACGTATAACGTATAACGTATAACGTATAACGTATAACGTATAACGTATAACGTATAACGTATAACGTATAACGTATAACGTATAACGAATAACGTAAAACGTATGACGCATTACATACTACGTATAACGTATAACGTTCAACGTATAACCTATGACGTATAACGTATAACTTATAACGTATAACGTATAACGTATAACGTATAACGTATAACGTATAACCTATAACGTATAACGTATAACGTATATCGTATAACGTACAACTTATAACGTATAATGTACAACGTATAACGTATAACGTATAACGTATAACGTATAACGTATAACGTTTAACGTATAACGTATAACGTATAGCGTATAACGTATAACGCATAACGTATAATGTATAACGTATAACGCATAACGTATAACGTATAACGTATAACGTATAACGTATAACGTATAACGTATAACGTATAACGTATAACGTATAACGTATAACGTATAACGTATAACGTATAACGTGTAACGAAGTACGTATAACGAATAACGTATAACGTATATCGTATAACGTACAACTTATAACGTATAACGTACAACGTATAACGTATAACGTGTTACGTATAACGTATAACGTATGACGTATAACGTATAACGTTTAACGTATAACGTATAACGTATAAAGTATAACGTATAACGTATAACGTATAACGTATAACGTATAACGTATAACGTATAACGCATACGAAGAACGTATAAAGAATAACGTATAACGTATATCGTATAACGTACAACTTATAACGTATAACGTACAACGTATAACGTATAACGTATAACGTATAACGTATAACGTATAACGTATAGCGTATAACGTATAACGTATAACGTATAACGTATAACGTATAACGTATAACGTATAACGTACAAAGTATAACGTATCACGTGTAACGTATTACGAATAACCTATAACGTATAACGTATAACGTAACCCCTATAACGTATAAAGTATAACGTATAACGTATATCGTATAACGTATAACGTATATCGTATATCGTAAAACGTATAACGTATAACGTATAACGTATAACGTGTAACGAAGTACGTATAACGAATAACGTATAACGTATATCGTATAACGTACAACTTATAACGTATAACGTACAACGTATAACGTATAACGTATAACGTATAACGTATAACGTATAACGTATAGCGTATAACGTATAACGTATAACGTATAACGTATAACGTATAACGTATAACGTATAACGTACAAAGTATAACGTATCACGTGTAACGTATTACGAATAACCTATAACGTATAACGTATAACGTAACCCCTATAACGTATAAAGTATAACGTATAACGTATAACGTATAGCGTATAACGTATAACGTATAACGTATAACGTATAACGTATAACGTATAACGCATAACGCATAACGTATAACGTATAACCTATGACGTATAACGCATAACGTATAACGTATAACGTATAACGTATAACGTATAACGTATAACGTATAACGTATAACGTATAACGTATAACGTATAACGTATAACGTATAACGTATATCGTATAACGTATAACGTATAACGTATAACGTATAACGTATAACGTATAACGTATAACGTATAACGTATAACGTATAACGTATAACGTATAACGTATAACGTATAACGTATAACGTATAACATATAACGTATAGCGTATAACGTATAACGTATAACGTATAACGTATAACGTATAACGTATAACGTATAACGTATATCGTATAACGTACAACGTATAACGTATACCGTATAACGTATAACTAATAACGTATAACGTATAACGAATATCGTACAACGTATAACGCATAACGTATAACGTATAACGTATAACGTATAACGCATAACGTATAACGTATAACGTATAACGTATAACGTATAACGTATAACGTATAACGTATAACGTATAACGTATAACGTACAAAGTATAACGTATCACGTGTAACGTATTACGAATAACCTATAACGTATAACGTATAACGTAACCCCTATAACGTATAAAGTATAACGTATAACGTATATCGTATAACGTATAACGTATATCGTATATCGTAAAACGTATAACGTATAACGTATAACGTATAACGTATAACGTATAACGTATAACGTATAACGTATAACGTATAACGTATAACGTATAACGTATAACGTATAACGTATAACGTATAACATATAACGTATAGCGTATAACGTATAACGTATAACGTATAACGTATAACGTATAACGTATAACGTATATCGTATAACGTACAACGTATAACGTATACCGTATAACGTATAACTAATAACGTATAACGTATAACGAATATCGTACAACGTATAACGCATAACGTATAACGTATAACGTATAACGTATAACGCATAACGTATAACGTATAACCTATGACGTATAACGTATAACGTATAACGTATAACGTATAACGTATAACGTATAACCTATAACGTATATCGTATAACGTACAACGTATAACGTATACCGTATAACGTATAACTAATAACGTATAACGTATAACGAATATCGTACAACGTATAACGCATAACGTATAACGTATAACGTATAACGTATAACGCATAACGTATAACGTATAACGTATAACGTATAACGTATAACGTATGACGTATAACGTATAACGTATAACGTATAACGTATAACGTATAACGTATAACGTATAACGTATAACGTATAACGTATAACGTATAACGTATAACGTATAACGTATAACGTATAACGTATAACGTATAACGTATAACATATAACGTATAGCGTATAACGTATAACGTATAACGTATAACGTATAACGTATAACGTATAACGTATAACGTATAACGTATACGAAGAACGTATAAAGAATAACGTATAACGTATATCGTATAACGTACAACTTATAACGTATAACGTACAACGTATAACGTATAACGTATAACGTATAACGTATAACGTATAACGTATAGCGTATAACGTATAACGTATAACGTATAACGTATAACGTATAACGTATAACGTATAACGTACAAAGTATAACGTATCACGTGTAACGTATTACGAATAACCTATAACGTATAACGTATAACGTAACCCCTATAACGTATAAAGTATAACGTATAACGTATATCGTATAACGTATAACGTATATCGTATATCGTAAAACGTATAACGTATAACGTATAACGTATAACGTGTAACGAAGTACGTATAACGAATAACGTATAACGTATATCGTATAACGTACAACTTATAACGTATAACGTACAACGTATAACGTATAACGTATAACGTATAACGTATAACGTATAACGTATAGCGTATATCGTATAACGTATAACGTATAACGTATAACGTATAACGTATAACGTATAACGTACAAAGTATAACGTATCACGTGTAACGTATTACGAATAACCTATAACGTATAACGTATAACGTAACCCCTATAACGTATAAAGTATAACGTATAACGTATAACGTATAGCGTATAACGTACAACGTATAACGTATAACGTATAACGTATAACGTATAACGTATAACGCATAACGTATAACGTATAACGTATAACCTATGACGTATAACGCATAACGTATAACGTATAACGTATAACGTATAACGTATAACGTATAACGTATAACGTATAACGTATAACGTATAACGTATAACGTATAACGTATATCGTATAACGTATAACGTATAACGTATAACGTATAACGTATAACGTATAACGTATAACGTATAACGTATAACGTATAACGTATAACGTATAACGTATAACGTATAACGTATAACGTATAACATATAACGTATAGCGTATAACGTATAACGTATAACGTATAACGTATAACGTATAACGTATAACGTATAACGTATATCGTATAACGTACAACGTATAACGTATAACGTATAACGTATAACGTACAAAGTATAACGTATCACGTGTAACGTATTACGAATAACCTATAACGTATAACGTATAACGTAACCCCTATAACGTATAAAGTATAACGTATAACGTATAACGTATAGCGTATAACGTACAACGTATAACGTATAACGTATAACGTATAACGTATAACGTATAACGCATAACGTATAACGTATAACGTATAACCTATGACGTATAACGCATAACGTATAACGTATAACCTATGACGTATAACGTATAACGTATAACGTATAACGTATAACGTATAACGTATAACCTATAACGTATATCGTATAACGTACAACGTATAACGTATACCGTATAACGTATAACTAATAACGTATAACGTATAACGAATATCGTACAACGTATAACGCATAACGTATAACGTATAACGTATAACGTATAACGCATAACGTATAACGTATAACGTATAACGTATAACGTATAACGTATGACGTATAACGTATAACGTATAACGTATAACGTATAACGTATAACGTATAACGTATAACGTATAACGTATAACGTATAGCGTATAACGTATAACGCATAACGTATAATGTATAACGTATAACGCATAACGTATAACGTATAACGTATAACGTATAACGCATAACGTATAACGTATAACGTATAACCTATGACGTATAACGCATAACGTATAACGTATAACGTATGACGTATAACGTATAACGTATAACGTATAACGTATAACGTATAACGTATAACGTATAACGTATAACGTATAACGTATAACGTATATCGTATAACGTATAACGTATAACGTATAACGTATAACGTATAACGTATAACGTAAAACGTATAACGTATAACGTATAACGTATAACGTATAACGTATAACGTATAACGTATAACGTATAACGTATAACGTATAACGTATAACGTGTAACGAAGTACGTATAACGAATAACGTATAACGTATATCGTATAACGTACAACATATAACGTATAACGTACAACGTATAACGTATAACGTATTACGTATAACGTATAACGTATGACGTATAACGTATAACGTTTAACGTATAACGTTTAACGTATAACGTATAACGTATAACGTATAACGTATAACGTATAACGTATAACGTATAACGTATACGAAGAACGTATAAAGAATAACGTATAACGTATATGGTATAACGTACAACTTATAACGTATAACGTACAACGTATAACGTATAACGTATAACGTATAACGTATAACGTATAACGTATAACGTATAACGTATAACGTATAACGTATAACGTATAACATATAACGTATAGCGTATAACGTATAACGTATAACGTATAACGTATAACGTAAAACGTATAACGTATATCGTATAACGTACAACGTATAACGTATACCGTATAACGTATAACTAATAACGTATAACGTATAACGAATATCGTACAACGTATAACGCATAACGTATAACGTATAACGTATAACGTATAACGCATAACGTATAACGTATAACGTATAACGTATAACGTATAACGTATAACGTATAACGTATAACGTATAACGTATACGAAGAACGTATAAAGAATAACGTATAACGTATATGGTATAACGTACAACTTATAACGTATAACGTACAACGTATAACGTATAACGTATAACGTATAACGTATAACGTATAACGTATAACGTATAACGTATAACGTATAACGTATAACGTATAACGTATAACGTATAACGTATAACGTATAACGTATAACGTATAACGTATAACGTATAACGTACAAAGTATAACGTATCACGTGTAACGTATTACGAATAACCTATAACGTATAACGTATAACGTAACCCCTATAACGTATAAAGTATAACGTATAACGTATATCGTATAACGTATAACGTATATCGTATATCGTAAAACGTATAACGTATAACGTATAACGTATAACGTATAACGTATAACGTATAACGTATAACGTATAACGTATAACGTATAACGTATAACGTATACGAAGAACGTATAAAGAATAACGTATAACGTATATGGTATAACGTACAACTTATAACGTATAACGTACAACGTATAACGTATAACGTATAACGTATAACGTATAACGTATAACGTATAACGTATAACGTATAACGTATAACGTATAACGTATAACATATAACGTATAGCGTATAACGTATAACGTATAACGTATAACGTATAACGTAAAACGTATAACGTATATCGTATAACGTACAACGTATAACGTATACCGTATAACGTATAACTAATAACGTATAACGTATAACGAATATCGTACAACGTATAACGCATAACGTATAACGTATAACGTATAACGTATAACGCATAACGTATAACGTATAACGTATAACGTATAACGTATAACGTATAACGTATAACGTATAACGTATAACGTATAACGTATAACGTATAACGTATAACGTATAACGTATAACGTATAACGTATAACGTATAACGTATAACGTATAACGAATAACGTATAACGTATAACGTCTAACGTATAACGTATAACGTATAACGTGTAACGAAGTACGTATAACGTATAACGTATAACGTATAACGTATAACGTATAACGTATAACGTATAACGTATAACGTATAACGTATAACGTATAACGTATAACGTATATCGTATAACGTATAACGTATAACGTATAACGTATAACGTATAACGTATAACGTATAGCGTATAACGTATATCGTATAACGTACAACTTATAACGTATAACGTATAACGTATAACGTATAACGTGTAACGAAGTACGTATAACGAATAACGTATAACGTATATCGTATAACGTACAACTTATAACATATAACGTATAACGTATAACGTATAACGTATAACGTATAACGTATAACGTATAACGTATAACCTATGACGTATAACGTGTAACGTATAACGTATAACGTATAACGTATAACGTATAACGTGTAACGAAGAACGTATAAAGAATAACGTATAACGTATATGGTATAACGTACAACTTATAACGTATAACGTACAACGTATAACGCATAACGCATAACGTATAACGTATAACGTATAACGTATAACGTATAACGTATAACGTATAACGCATAACGTATAACGTATAACGTATAACCTATGACGTATAACGTATAACGTATAACGTATAACGTATAACGTATAACGTATAACGTATAACGTATAACGTATAACGTATAACGTATAACGTATAACGTATAACGTATAACGTATAACGTATAACGAATAACGTAAAACGTATGACGCATTACATACTACGTATAACGTATAACGTTCAACGTATAACCTATGACGTATAACGTATAACTTATAACGTATAACGTATAACGTATAACGTATAACGTATAACGTATAACCTATAACGTATAACGTATAACGTATATCGTATAACGTACAACTTATAACGTATAATGTACAACGTATAACGTATAACGTATAACGTATAACGTATAACGTATAACGTTTAACGTATAACGTATAACGTATAGCGTATAACGTATAACGCATAACGTATAATGTATAACGTATAACGCATAACGTATAACGTATAACGTATAACGTATAACGTATAACGTATAACGTATAACGTATAACGTATAACGTATAACGTATAACGTATAACGTATAACGTATAACGTGTAACGAAGTACGTATAACGAATAACGTATAACGTATATCGTATAACGTACAACTTATAACGTATAACGTACAACGTATAACGTATAACGTGTTACGTATAACGTATAACGTATGACGTATAACGTATAACGTTTAACGTATAACGTATAACGTATAAAGTATAACGTATAACGTATAACGTATAACGTATAACGTATAACGTATAACGTATAACGCATACGAAGAACGTATAAAGAATAACGTATAACGTATATCGTATAACGTACAACTTATAACGTATAACGTACAACGTATAACGTATAACGTATAACGTATAACGTATAACGTATAACGTATAGCGTATAACGTATAACGTATAACGTATAACGTATAACGTATAACGTATAACGTATAACGTACAAAGTATAACGTATCACGTGTAACGTATTACGAATAACCTATAACGTATAACGTATAACGTAACCCCTATAACGTATAAAGTATAACGTATAACGTATATCGTATAACGTATAACGTATATCGTATATCGTAAAACGTATAACGTATAACGTATAACGTATAACGTGTAACGAAGTACGTATAACGAATAACGTATAACGTATATCGTATAACGTACAACTTATAACGTATAACGTACAACGTATAACGTATAACGTATAACGTATAACGTATAACGTATAACGTATAGCGTATAACGTATAACGTATAACGTATAACGTATAACGTATAACGTATAACGTATAACGTACAAAGTATAACGTATCACGTGTAACGTATTACGAATAACCTATAACGTATAACGTATAACGTAACCCCTATAACGTATAAAGTATAACGTATAACGTATAACGTATAGCGTATAACGTATAACGTATAACGTATAACGTATAACGTATAACGTATAACGCATAACGCATAACGTATAACGTATAACCTATGACGTATAACGCATAACGTATAACGTATAACGTATAACGTATAACGTATAACGTATAACGTATAACGTATAACGTATAACGTATAACGTATAACGTATAACGTATAACGTATATCGTATAACGTATAACGTATAACGTATAACGTATAACGTATAACGTATAACGTATAACGTATAACGTATAACGTATAACGTATAACGTATAACGTATAACGTATAACGTATAACGTATAACATATAACGTATAGCGTATAACGTATAACGTATAACGTATAACGTATAACGTATAACGTATAACGTATAACGTATATCGTATAACGTACAACGTATAACGTATACCGTATAACGTATAACTAATAACGTATAACGTATAACGAATATCGTACAACGTATAACGCATAACGTATAACGTATAACGTATAACGTATAACGCATAACGTATAACGTATAACGTATAACGTATAACGTATAACGTATAACGTATAACGTATAACGTATAACGTATAACGTACAAAGTATAACGTATCACGTGTAACGTATTACGAATAACCTATAACGTATAACGTATAACGTAACCCCTATAACGTATAAAGTATAACGTATAACGTATATCGTATAACGTATAACGTATATCGTATATCGTAAAACGTATAACGTATAACGTATAACGTATAACGTATAACGTATAACGTATAACGTATAACGTATAACGTATAACGTATAACGTATAACGTATAACGTATAACGTATAACGTATAACATATAACGTATAGCGTATAACGTATAACGTATAACGTATAACGTATAACGTATAACGTATAACGTATATCGTATAACGTACAACGTATAACGTATACCGTATAACGTATAACTAATAACGTATAACGTATAACGAATATCGTACAACGTATAACGCATAACGTATAACGTATAACGTATAACGTATAACGCATAACGTATAACGTATAACCTATGACGTATAACGTATAACGTATAACGTATAACGTATAACGTATAACGTATAACCTATAACGTATATCGTATAACGTACAACGTATAACGTATACCGTATAACGTATAACTAATAACGTATAACGTATAACGAATATCGTACAACGTATAACGCATAACGTATAACGTATAACGTATAACGTATAACGCATAACGTATAACGTATAACGTATAACGTATAACGTATAACGTATGACGTATAACGTATAACGTATAACGTATAACGTATAACGTATAACGTATAACGTATAACGTATAACGTATAACGTATAACGTATAACGTATAACGTATAACGTATAACGTATAACGTATAACGTATAACGTATAACGTATAACGTATAACATATAACGTATAGCGTATAACGTATAACGTATAACGTATAACGTATAACGTATAACGTATAACGTATAACGTATAACGTATACGAAGAACGTATAAAGAATAACGTATAACGTATATCGTATAACGTACAACTTATAACGTATAACGTACAACGTATAACGTATAACGTATAACGTATAACGTATAACGTATAACGTATAGCGTATAACGTATAACGTATAACGTATAACGTATAACGTATAACGTATAACGTATAACGTACAAAGTATAACGTATCACGTGTAACGTATTACGAATAACCTATAACGTATAACGTATAACGTAACCCCTATAACGTATAAAGTATAACGTATAACGTATATCGTATAACGTATAACGTATATCGTATATCGTAAAACGTATAACGTATAACGTATAACGTATAACGTGTAACGAAGTACGTATAACGAATAACGTATAACGTATATCGTATAACGTACAACTTATAACGTATAACGTACAACGTATAACGTATAACGTATAACGTATAACGTATAACGTATAACGTATAGCGTATATCGTATAACGTATAACGTATAACGTATAACGTATAACGTATAACGTATAACGTACAAAGTATAACGTATCACGTGTAACGTATTACGAATAACCTATAACGTATAACGTATAACGTAACCCCTATAACGTATAAAGTATAACGTATAACGTATAACGTATAGCGTATAACGTACAACGTATAACGTATAACGTATAACGTATAACGTATAACGTATAACGCATAACGTATAACGTATAACGTATAACCTATGACGTATAACGCATAACGTATAACGTATAACGTATAACGTATAACGTATAACGTATAACGTATAACGTATAACGTATAACGTATAACGTATAACGTATAACGTATAACGTATATCGTATAACGTATAACGTATAACGTATAACGTATAACGTATAACGTATAACGTATAACGTATAACGTATAACGTATAACGTATAACGTATAACGTATAACGTATAACGTATAACGTATAACATATAACGTATAGCGTATAACGTATAACGTATAACGTATAACGTATAACGTATAACGTATAACGTATAACGTATATCGTATAACGTACAACGTATAACGTATACCGTATAACGTATAACTAATAACGTATAACGTATAACGAATATCGTACAACGTATAACGCATAACGTATAACGTATAACGTATAACGTATAACGCATAACGTATAACGTATAACGTATAACGTATAACGTATAACGTATAACGTATAACGTATAACGTATAACGTACAAAGTATAACGTATCACGTGTAACGTATTACGAATAACCTATAACGTATAACGTATAACGTAACCCCTATAACGTATAAAGGATAACGTATAACGCATAACGTATAACGTATAACGTATAACGTATAACGCATAACGTATAACGTATAACGTATAACGTATAACGTATAACGTATAACGTATAACGTATAACGTATAACGTATAACGTACAAAGTATAACGTATCACGTGTAACGTATTACGAATAACCTATAACGTATAACGTATAACGTAACCCCTATAACGTATAAAGTATAACGTATAACGTATATCGTATAACGTATAACGTATATCGTATATCGTAAAACGTATAACGTATAACGTATAACGTATAACGTATAACGTATAACGTATAACGTATAACGTATAACGTATAACGTATAACGTATAACGTATAACGTATAACGTATAACGTATAACATATAACGTATAGCGTATAACGTATAACGTATAACGTATAACGTATAACGTATAACGTATAACGTATATCGTATAACGTACAACGTATAACGTATACCGTATAACGTATAACTAATAACGTATAACGTATAACGAATATCGTACAACGTATAACGCATAACGTATAACGTATAACGTATAACGTATAACGCATAACGTATAACGTATAACCTATGACGTATAACGTATAACGTATAACGTATAACGTATAACGTATAACGTATAACCTATAACGTATATCGTATAACGTACAACGTATAACGTATACCGTATAACGTATAACTAATAACGTATAACGTATAACGAATATCGTACAACGTATAACGCATAACGTATAACGTATAACGTATAACGTATAACGCATAACGTATAACGTATAACGTATAACGTATAACGTATAACGTATGACGTATAACGTATAACGTATAACGTATAACGTATAACGTATAACGTATAACGTATAACGTATAACGTATAACGTATAACGTATAACGTATAACGTATAACGTATAACGTATAACGTATAACGTATAACGTATAACGTATAACGTATAACATATAACGTATAGCGTATAACGTATAACGTATAACGTATAACGTATAACGTATAACGTATAACGTATAACGTATAACGTATACGAAGAACGTATAAAGAATAACGTATAACGTATATCGTATAACGTACAACTTATAACGTATAACGTACAACGTATAACGTATAACGTATAACGTATAACGTATAACGTATAACGTATAGCGTATAACGTATAACGTATAACGTATAACGTATAACGTATAACGTATAACGTATAACGTACAAAGTATAACGTATCACGTGTAACGTATTACGAATAACCTATAACGTATAACGTATAACGTAACCCCTATAACGTATAAAGTATAACGTATAACGTATATCGTATAACGTATAACGTATATCGTATATCGTAAAACGTATAACGTATAACGTATAACGTATAACGTGTAACGAAGTACGTATAACGAATAACGTATAACGTATATCGTATAACGTACAACTTATAACGTATAACGTACAACGTATAACGTATAACGTATAACGTATAACGTATAACGTATAACGTATAGCGTATATCGTATAACGTATAACGTATAACGTATAACGTATAACGTATAACGTATAACGTACAAAGTATAACGTATCACGTGTAACGTATTACGAATAACCTATAACGTATAACGTATAACGTAACCCCTATAACGTATAAAGTATAACGTATAACGTATAACGTATAGCGTATAACGTACAACGTATAACGTATAACGTATAACGTATAACGTATAACGTATAACGTATAACGTATAACGTATAACGTATAACGTATAACGTATAACGTATAACGTATAACGTATAACGTATAACGTATAACGTATAACGTATATCGTATAACGTATAACGTATAACGTATAACGTATAACGTATAACGTATAACGTATAACGTATAACGTATAACGTATAACGTATAACGTATAACGTATAACGTATAACGTATAACGTATAACATATAACGTATAGCGTATAACGTATAACGTATAACGTATAACGTATAACGTATAACGTATAACGTATAACGTATATCGTATAACGTACAACGTATAACGTATACCGTATAACGTATAACTAATAACGTATAACGTATAACGAATATCGTACAACGTATAACGCATAACGTATAACGTATAACGTATAACGTATAACGCATAACGTATAACGTATAACGTATAACGTATAACGTATAACGTATAACGTATAACGTATAACGTATAACGTACAAAGTATAACGTATCACGTGTAACGTATTACGAATAACCTATAACGTATAACGTATAACGTAACCCCTATAACGTATAAAGGATAACGTATAACGTATATCGTATAACGTATAACGTATATCGTATATCGTAAAACGTATAACGTATAACGTATAACGTATAACGTGTAACGAAGTACGTACAACGAATAACGTATAACGTATATCGTATAACGTACAACTTATAACGTGTAACGTAGAACGTATAACGTACAACGTATAACGTATAAAGTATAACGTATAACGTATAACGTATAACGTATAACGTATAACGTATAAAGTATAACGTATAACGTATAACGTATAACGTATAACGTATAACGTATAACGTAACCCCTATAACGTATAAAGTATAACGTATAACGTATATCGTATAACGTATAACGTATATCGTATATCGTAAAACGTATAACGTATAACGTATAACGTATAACGTATAACGTATAACGTATAACGTATAACGTATAACGTATAACGTATAACGTATAACGTATAACGTATAACGTATAACGTATAACGTATAACATATAACGTATAGCGTATAACGTATAACGTATAACGTATAACGTATAACGTATAACGTATAACGTATATCGTATAACGTACAACGTATAACGTATACCGTATAACGTATAACGTATACCGTATAACGTATAACTAATAACGTATAACGTATAACGAATATCGTACAACGTATAACGCATAACGTATAACGTATAACGTATAACGTATAACGCATAACGTATAACGTATAACCTATGACGTATAACGTATAACGTATAACGTATAACGTATAACGTATAACGTATAACCTATAACGTATATCGTATAACGTACAACGTATAACGTATACCGTATAACGTATAACTAATAACGTATAACGTATAACGAATATCGTACAACGTATAACGCATAACGTATAACGTATAACGTATAACGTATAACGCATAACGTATAACGCATAACGTATAACGTATAACGTATAACGTATGACGTATAACGTATAACGTATAACGTATAACGTATAACGTATAACGTATAACGTATAACGTATAACGTATAACGTATAACGTATAACGTATAACGTATAACGTATAACGTATAACGTATAACGTATAACGTATAACATATAACGTATAGCGTATAACGTATAACGTATAACGTATAACGTATAACGTATAACGTATAACGTATAACGTATAACGTATACGAAGAACGTATAAAGAATAACGTATAACGTATATCGTATAACGTACAACTTATAACGTATAACGTACAACGTATAACGTATAACGTATAACGTATAACGTATAACGTATAACGTATAGCGTATAACGTATAACGTATAACGTATAACGTATAACGTATAACGTATAACGTATATCGTATAACGTACAACGTATAACGTATACCGTATAACGTATAACTAATAACGTATAACGTATAACGAATATCGTACAACGTATAACGCATAACGTATAACGTATAACGTATAACGTATAACGCATAACGTATAACGTATAACCTATGACGTATAACGTATAACGTATAACGTATAACGTATAACGTATAACGTATAACCTATAACGTATATCGTATAACGTACAACGTATAACGTATACCGTATAACGTATAACTAATAACGTATAACGTATAACGAATATCGTACAACGTATAACGCATAACGTATAACGTATAACGTATAACGTATAACGCATAACGTATAACGTATAACGTATAACGTATAACGTATAACGTATAACGTATGACGTATAACGTATAACGTATAACGTATAACGTATAACGTATAACGTATAACGTATAACGTATAACGTATAACGTATAACGTATAACGTATAACGTATAACGTATAACGTATAACGTATAACGTATAACGTATAACATATAACGTATAGCGTATAACGTATAACGTATAACGTATAACGTATAACGTATAACGTATAACGTATAACGTATAACGTATAACGTATACGAAGAACGTATAAAGAATAACGTATAACGTATATCGTATAACGTACAACTTATAACGTATAACGTACAACGTATAACGTATAACGTATAACGTATAACGTATAACGTATAACGTATAGCGTATAACGTATAACGTATAACGTATAACGTATAACGTATAACGTATAACGTATAACGTACAAAGTATAACGTATCACGTGTAACGTATTACGAATAACCTATAACGTATAACGTATAACGTAACCCCTATAACGTATAAAGTATAACGTATAACGTATATCGTATAACGTATAACGTATATCGTATATCGTAAAACGTATAACGTATAACGTATAACGTATAACGTGTAACGAAGTACGTATAACGAATAACGTATAACGTATATCGTATAACGTACAACTTATAACGTATAACGTACAACGTATAACGTATAACGTATAACGTATAACGTATAACGTACAACTTATAACGTATAACGTACAACGTATAACGTATAACGTATAACGTATAACGTATAACGTATAACGTATAGCGTATAACGTATATCGTATAACGTATAACGTATAACGTATAACGTATAACGTATAACGTATAACGTACAAAGTATAACGTATCACGTGTAACGTATTACGAATAACCTATAACGTATAACGTATAACGTAACCCCTATAACGTATAAAGTATAACGTATAACGTATAACGTATAGCGTATAACGTATAACGTATAACGTATAACGTATAACGTATAACGTATAACGTATAACGCATAACGTATAACGTATAACGTATAACCTATGACGTATAACGCATAACGTATAACGTATAACGTATAACGTATAACGTATAACGTATAACGTATAACGTATAACGTATAACGTATAACGTATAACGTATAACGTATATCGTATAACGTATAACGTATAACGTATAACGTATAACGTATAACGTATAACGTATAACGTATAACGTATAACGTATAACGTATAACGTATAACGTATAACGTATAACGTATAACGTATAACGTATAACATATAACGTATAGCGTATAACGTATAACGTATAACGTATAACGTATAACGTATAACGTATAGCGTATAACGTATATCGTATAACGTATAACGTATAACGTATAACGTATAACGTATAACGTATAACGTACAAAGTATAACGTATCACGTGTAACGTATTACGAATAACCTATAACGTATAACGTATAACGTAACCCCTATAACGTATAAAGTATAACGTATAACGTATAACGTATAGCGTATAACGTATAACGTATAACGTATAACGTATAACGTATAACGTATAACGTATAACGCATAACGTATAACGTATAACGTATAACCTATGACGTATAACGCATAACGTATAACGTATAACGTATAACGTATAACGTATAACGTATAACGTATAACGTATAACGTATAACGTATATCGTATATCGTAAAACGTATAACGTATAACGTATAACGTATAACGTGTAACGAAGTACGTATAACGAATAACGTATAACGTATATCGTATAACGTACAACTTATAACGTATAACGTACAACGTATAACGTATAACGTATAACGTATATCGTATAACGTACAACTTATAACGTATAACGTACAACGTATAACGTATAACGTATAACGTATAACGTATAACGTATAACGTATAGCGTATAACGTATATCGTATAACGTATAACGTATAACGTATAACGTATAACGTATAACGTATAACGTACAAAGTATAACGTATCACGTGTAACGTATTACGAATAACCTATAACGTATAACGTATAACGTAACCCCTATAACGTATAACGTATAACGTATAACGTATAACGTATAACGTATAACGCATAACGTATAACGTATAACGTATAACCTATGACGTATAACGCATAACGTATAACGTATAACGTATAACGTATAACGTATAACGAATATCGTACAACGTATAACGCATAACGTATAACGTATAACGTATAACGTATAACGCATAACGTATAACGTATAACGTATAACGTATAACGTATAACGTATAACGTATAACGTATAACGTATAACGTACAAAGTATAACGTATCACGTGTAACGTATTACGAATAACCTATAACGTATAACGTATAACGTAACCCCTATAACGTATAAAGGATAACGTATAACGTATATCGTATAACGTATAACGTATATCGTATATCGTAAAACGTATAACGTATAACGTATAACGTATAACGTGTAACGAAGTACGTACAACGAATAACGTATAACGTATATCGTATAACGTACAACTTATAACGTGTAACGTAGAACGTATAACGTACAACGTATAACGTATAAAGTATAACGTATAACGTATAACGTATAACGTATAACGTATAACGTATAACGTATAACGTATAAAGTATAACGTATAACGTATAACGTATAACGTATAACGTATAACGTATAACGTATAACGTATAACGTATAACGTATAACGTATAACGTATAACGTATAACGTATAACGTATAACGTATAACGTATAACGTATAACGTATAACGTATAACGTATAACGTATAACGTATAACATATAACGTATAGCGTATAACGTATAACGTATAACGTATAACGTATAACGTATAACGTATAACGTATATCGTATAACGTACAACGTATAACGTATACCGTATAACGTATAACTAATAACGTATAACGTATAACGAATATCGTACAACGTATAACGCATAACGTATAACGTATAACGTATAACGTATAACGCATAACGTATAACGTATAACGTATAACGTATAACGTATAACGTATGACGTATAACGTATAACGTATAACGTATAACGTATAACGTATAACGTATAACGTATAACGTATAACGTATAACGTATAACGTATATCGTATAACGTACAACTTATAACGTATAATGTACAACGTATAACGTATAACGTATAACGTATAACGTATAACGTATAACGTTTAACGTATAACGTATAACGTATAGCGTATTACGTATAACGCATAACGTATAATGTATAACGTATAACCTATGACGTATAACGTATAACGTATAACGTATAACGTATAACGTATAACGTATAACGTATAACGTATAACCTATGACGTATAACGTGTAACGTATAACGTATAACGTATAACGTATAACGTATAACGTGTAACGAAGAACGTATAAAGAATAACGTATAACGTATATGGTATAACGTACAACTTATAACGTATAACGTACAACGTATAACGCATAACGCATAACGTATAACGTATAACGTATAACGTATAACGTATAACGTATAACGCATAACGTATAACGTATAACGTATAACCTATGACGTATAACGTATAACGTATAACGTATAACGTATAACGTATAACGTATAACGTATAACGTATAACGTATAACGTATAACGTATAACGTATAACGTATAACGTATAACGTATAACGTATAACGTATAACGTATAACGAATAACGTAAAACGTATGACGCATTACATACTACGTATAACGTATAACGTTCAACGTATAACCTATGACGTATAACGTATAACTTATAACGTATAACGTATAACGTACAACGTATAACGTATAACGTATAACCTATAACGTATAACGTATAACGTATATCGTATAACGTACAACTTATAACGTATAATGTACAACGTATAACGTATAACGTATAACGTATAACGTATAACGTATGACGTTTAACGTATAACGTATAACGTACAACGTATAACGTATAACGTGTTACGTATAACGTATAACGTATGACGTATAACGTATAACGTTTAACGTATAACGTATAACGTATAAAGTATAACGTATAACGTATAACGTATAACGTATAACGTATAACGTATAACGTATAACGTATAACGTATACGAAGAACGTATAAAGAATAACGTATAACGTATATCGTATAACGTACAACTTATAACGTATAACGTACAACGTATAACGTATAACGTATAACGTATAACGTATAACGTATAACGTATAACGTATAACCTATAACGTATAACGTATAACGTATATCGTATAACGTACAACTTATAACGTATAATGTACAACGTATAACGTATAACGTATAACGTATAACGTATAACGTATGACGTTTTACGTATAACGTATAACGTACAACGTATAACGTATAACGTGTTACGTATAACGTATAACGTATAACGTATAACGTATAACATATAACGTATAACGTATAACGTATAACGTATAACGTATAACGTATAACGTACAAAGTATAACGTATCACGTGTAACGTATTACGAATAACCTATAACGTATAACGTATAACGTAACCCCTATAACGTATAAAGTATAACGTATAACGTATATCGTATAACGTATAACGTATATCGTATATCGTAAAACGTATAACGTATAACGTATAACGTATAACGTGTAACGAAGTACGTACAACGAATAACGTATAACGTATATCGTATAACGTACAACTTATAACGTATAACGTAGAACGTATAACGTACAACGTATAACGTATAAAGTATAACGTATAACGTATAACGTATAACGTATAACGTATAACGTATAAAGTATAACGTATAACGTATAACGTATAACGTATAACGTATAACGTATAACGTATAACGTATAACGTATAACGTATAACGTATAACGTATAACATATAACGTATAACGTGTAACGTATAACGTATAACGTATAACGTATAACATATAACGTATAGCGTATAACGTATAACGTATAACGTATAACGTATAACGTATAACGTATAACGTATATCGTATAACGTACAACGTATAACGTATACCGTATAACGTATAACTAATAACGTATAACGTATAACGAATATCGTACAACGTATAACGCATAACGTATAACGTATAACGTATAACGTATAACGCATAACGTATAACGTATAACGTATAACGTATAACGTATAACGTATAACGTATAACGTATAACGTATAACGTATAACGTATAACGTATAACGTATAACGTATAACGTATAACGTATAACGTATAACGTATAACGTATAACGTATAACGTATATCGTATAACGTACAACGTATAACGTATACCGTATAACGTATAACTAATAACGTTTAACGTATAACGAATATCGTACAACGTATAACGCATAACGTATAACGTATAACGTATAACGTATAACGCATAACGTATAACGTATAACGTATAACGTATAACGTATAACGTATAACGTATAACGTATAACGTATAACGTATAACGTACAAAGTATAACGTATCACGTGTAACGTATTACGAATAACCTATAACGTATAACGTATAACGTAACCCCTATAACGTATAAAGTATAACGTATAACGTATATCGTATAACGTATAACGTATATCGTATATCGTAAAACGTATAACGTATAACGTATAACGTATAACGTGTAACGAAGTACGTACAACGAATAACGTATAACGTATATCGTATAACGTACAACTTATAACGTATAACGTAGAACGTATAACGTACAACGTATAACGTATAAAGTATAACGTATAACGTATAACGTATAACGTATAACGTATGACGTATAAAGTATAACGTATAACGTATAACGTATAACGTATAACGTATAACGTATAACGTATAACGTATAACGTATAACGTATAACGTATAACGTATAACGTACAACGTATAACGTATAACGTATAACGTATAACGTATAACGTATAACGTATAACGTAAACGTATAACGTATAACGTATAACATATAACGTATAGCGTATAACGTATAACGTATAACGTATAACGTATAACGTATAACGTATATCGTATAACGTACAACGTATAACGTATACCGTATAACGTATAACTAATAACGTATAACGTATAACGAATATCGTACAACGTATAACGCATAACGTATAACGTATAACGTATAACGTATAACGCATAACGTATAACGTATAACCTATGACGTATAACGTATAACGTATAACGTATAACGTATAACGTATAACGTATAACGTATAACGTATAACGTATATCGTATAACGTACAACGTATAACGTATACCGTATAACGTATAACTAATAACGTGTAACGTATAACGAATATCGTACAACGTATAACGCATAACGTATAACGTATAACGTATAACGTATAACGCATAACGTATAACGTATAACGTATAACGTATAACGTATAACGTATGACGTATAACGTATAACGTATAACGTATAACGTATAACGTATAACGTATAACGTATAACGTATAACGTATAACGTATAACGTATAACGTATAACGTATAACGTATAACGTATAACGTATAACGTATAACATATAACGTATAGCGTATAACGTATAACGTATAACGTATAACGTATAACGTATAACGTATAACGTATAACGTATACGAAGAACGTATAAAGAATAACGTATAACGTATATCGTATAACGTACAACTTATAACGTATAGCGTACAACGTATAACGTATAACGTATAACGTATAACGTATAACGTATAACGTATAGCGTATAACGTATAACGTATAACGTATAACGTATAACGTATAACGTATAACGTATAACGTACAAAGTATAACGTATCACGTGTAACGTATTACGAATAACCTATAACGTATAACGTATAACGTAACCCCTATAACGTATAAAGTATAACGTATAACGTATATCGTATAACGTATAACGTATATCGTATATCGTAAAACGTATAACGTATAACGTATAACGTATAACGTGTAACGAAGTACGTATAACGAATAACGTATAACGTATATCGTATAACGTACAACTTATAACGTATAACGTACAACGTATAACGTATAACGTATAACGTATAACGTATAACGTATAACGTATAGCGTATAACGTATAACGTATAACGTATAACGTATAACGTATAACGTATAACGTATAACGTACAAAGTATAACGTATCACGTGTAACGTATTACGAATAACCTATAACGTATAACGTATAACGTAACCCCTATAACGTATAAAGTATAACGTATAACGTATAACGTATAGCGTATAACGTATAACGTATAACGTATAACGTATAACGTATAACGTATAACGCATAACGTATAACGTATAACGTATAACCTATGACGTATAACGCATAACGTATAACGTATAACGTATAACGTATAACGTATAACGTATAACGTATAACGTATAACGTATAACGTATAACGTATAACGTATAACGTATAACGTATATCGTATAACGTATAACGTATAACGTATAACGTATAACGTATAACGTATAACGTATAACGTATAACGTATAACGTATAACGTATAACGTATAACGTATAACGTATAACGTATAACGTATAACATATAACGTATAGCGTATAACGTATAACGTATAACGTATAACGTATAACGAATAACGTATAACGTATAACGTATAACGTATATCGTATAACGTACAACGTATAACGTATACCGTATAACGTATAACTAATAACGTATAACGTATAACGAATATCGTACAACGTATAACGCATAACGTATAACGTATAACGTATAACGTATAACGCATAACGTATAACGTATAACGTATAACGTATAACGTATACCGTATAACGTATAACTAATAACGTGTAACGTATAACGAATATCGTACAACGTATAACGCATAACGTATAACGTATAACGTATAACGTATAACGCATAACGTATAACGTATAACGTATAACGTATAACGTATAACGTATGACGTATAACGTATAACGTATAACGTATAACATATAACGTATAGCGTATAACGTATAACGTATAACGTATAACGTATAACGTATAACGTATAACGCATAACGTATAACGTATAACCTATGACGTATAACGTATAACGTATAACGTATAACGTATAACGTATAACGTATAACGTATAACGTATAACGTATAACGTATAACGCATAACGTATAACGTATAACGTATAACCTATGACGTATAACGCATAACGTATAACGTATAACGTATAACGTATAACGTATAACGTATAACGTATAACGTATAACGTATAACGTATAACGTATAACGTATAACGTATATCGTATAACGTATAACGTATAACGTATAACGTATAACGTATAACGTATAACGTATAACGTATAACGTATAACGTATAACGTATAACGTATAACGTATAACGTATAACGTATAACGTATAACGTATAACGTATAACGTATAACGTATAACGTATAACGTATAACGTATAACAATTAACGTATAGCGTATAACGTATAACGTATAACGTATAACGTATAACGTATAACGTATAACGTATATCGTATAACGTACAACGTATAACGTATACCGTATAACGTATAACTAATAACGTATAACGTATAACGAATATCGTACAACGTATAACGCATAACGTATAACGTATAACGTATAACGTATAACGCATAACGTATAACGTATAACGTATAACGTATAACGTATAACGTATGACGTATAACGTATAACGTATAACGTATAACGTATAACGTATAACGTATAACGTATTACGTATAACGTATAACGTATAACGTATATCGTATAACGTACAACTTATAACGTATAATGTACAACGTATAACGTATAACGTATAACGTATAACGTATAACGTATAACGTTTAACGTATAACGTATAACGTATAGCGTATTACGTATAACGCATAACGTATAATGTATAACGTATAACCTATGACGTATAACGTATAACGTATAACGTATAACGTATAACGTATAACGTATAACGTATAACCTATGACGTACAACGTGTAACGTATAACGTATAACGTATAACGTATAACGTATAACGTGTAACGAAGAACGTATAAAGAATAACGTATAACGTATATGGTATAACGTACAACTTATAACGTATAACGTACAACGTATAACGCATAACGCATAACGTATAACGTATAACGTATAACGTATAACGTATAACGCATAACGTATAACGTATAACGTATAACCTATGACGTATAACGTATAACGTATAACGTATAACGTATAACGTATAACGTATAACGTATAACGTATAACGTATAACGTATAACGTATAACGTATAACGTATAACGTATAACGTATAACGTATAACGTATAACGTATAACGTATAACGTATAACGTATAACGTATAACGTATAACGTGTAACGAAGTACGTATAACGAATAACGTATAACGTATATCGTATAACGTACAACTTATAACGTATAACGTACAACGTATAACGTATAACGTGTTACGTATAACGTATAACGTATGACGTATAACGTATAACGTTTAACGTATAACGTATAACGTATAAAGTATAACGTATAACGTATAACGTATAACGTATAACGTATAACGTATAACGTATAACGTATACGAAGAACGTATAAAGAATAACGTATAACGTATATCGTATAACGTACAACTTATAACGTATAACGTACAACGTATAACGTATAACGTATAACGTATAACGTATAACGTATAACGTATAACGTATAACGTATAACGTATAACGTATAACGTATAACGTATAACGTATAACGTATAACGTATAACGTACAAAGTATAACGTATCACGTGTAACGTATTACGAATAACCTATAACGTATAACGTATAACGTAACCCCTATAACGTATAAAGTATAACGTATAACGTATATCGTATAACGTATAACGTATATCGTATATCGTAAAACGTATAACGTATAACGTATAACGTATAACGTATAACGTGTAACGAAGTACGTACAACGAATAACGTATAACGTATATCGTATAACGTACAACTTATAACGTATAACGTAGAACGTATAACGTACAACGTATAACGTATAAAGTATAACGTATAACGTATAACGTATAACGTATAACGTATAACGTATAAAGTATAACGTATAACGTATAACGTATAACGTATAACGTATAACGTATAACGTATAACGTATAACGTATAACGTATAACGTATAACGTATAACGTATAACGTATAACGTATAACGTATAACGTATAACGTATAACGTATAACCTATAACGTATAGCGTATAACGTATAACGTATAACGTATAACGTATAACGTATAACGTATAACGTATATCGTATAACGTACAACGTATAACGTATACCGTATAACGTATAACTAATAACGTATAACGTATAACGAATATCGTACAACGTATAACGCATAACGTATAACGTATAACGTATAACGTATAACGCATAACGTATAACGTATAACGTATAATGTATAACGTATAACGTATAACGTATAACGTATAACGTATAACGTATAACGTATAACGCATAACATGTAATGTATAACGTATAACGTATAACGTATAACGTATAACGTATATCGTATAACGTACAACGTATAACGTATAATGTATAACGTATAACGTATAACGTATGACGTACAAAGTATAACGTATCACGTATATCGTATTACGAATAACGTATAACGTATAACGTATAACGTAACCCCTATAACGTATAAAGTATAACGTATAACGTATATCGTATAACGTATAACGTATATCGTATATCTTAAAACGTATAACGTATAACGTATAACGTATAACGTGTAACGAAGTACGTATAACGAATAACGTATAACGTATATCGTATAACATACAACTTATAACGAATAACGTACAACGTATAACGTACATCGTATAACGTATAACGTATAACGTATAACGTATAACGTATAACGTATAACGTATAACGTATAACGTATAACATATAACGTATAGCGTATAACGTATAACGTATAACGTATAACGTATAACGTATAACGTATAACGTATATCGTATAACGTACAACGTATAACGTATACCGTATAACGTATAACTAATAACGTATAACGTATAACGAATATCGTACAACGTATAACGCATAACGTATAACGTATAACGTATAACGTATAACGCATAACGTATAACGTATAACGTATAACCTATGACGTATAACGTATAACGTATAACGTATAACGTATAACGTATAACGTATAACGTATAACGTATAACGTATAACATATAACGTATAACGTATAACGAATAACGTAAAACGTATGACGCATTACATACTACGTATAACGTATAACGTTCAACGTATAACCTATGACGTATGACGTATAACATATAACGTATAACGTATAACGTATAACGTATAACCTATAACGTATAACGTATAACGTATAACGTATAACGTGTAACGTATAACGTATAACGCATAACGTATAACGTATAACGTATAACGTATAACGTATAACGTATAACGCATAACACGTAATGTATAACGTATAACGTATAATGTATAACGTATAACGTATAACGTATAACGTACAAAGTATAACGTATCACGTATAACGTATTACGAATAACGTATAACGTATAACGTATAACGTAACCCCTATAACGTATAAAGTATAACGTATAACGTATATCGTATAACGTATAACGTATATCGTATATCATAAAACGTATAACGTATAACGTATAACGTATAACGTATAACGTATAACGTATAACGTATAACGTATAACGTATAACGTATAACGTATAACGTATAACGTATAACGTATAACGTATAACGTATAACGTATAACGTATAACGTATAACGTATAACGTATAACGTATAACGTACAAAGTATAACGTATCACGTGTAACGTATTACGAATAACCTATAACGTATAACGTATAACGTAACCCCTATAATGTATAAAGTATAACGTATAACGTATATCGTATAACGTATAACGTATATCGTATATCGTAAAACGTATAACGTATAACGTATAACGTATAACGTATAACGTGTAACGAAGTACGTACAACGAATAACGTATAACGTATATCGTATAACGTACAACTTATAACGTATAACGTAGAACGTATAACGTACAACGTATAACGTATAAAGTATAACGTATAACGTATAACGTATAACGTATAACGTATAACGTATAAAGTATAACGTATAACGTATAACGTATAACGTATAACGTATAACGTATAACGTATAACGTATAACGTATAACGTATAACGTATAACGTATAACGTATAACGTATAACGTATAACGTATAACGTATAACGTATAACGTATAACATATAACGTATAGCGTATAACGTATAACGTATAACGTATAACGTATAACGTATAACGTATAACGTATATCGTATAACGTACAACGTATAACGTATACCGTATAACGTATAACTAATAACGTATAACGTATAACGAATATCGTACAACGTATAACGCATAACGTATAACGTATAACGTATAACGTATAACGCATAACGTATAACGTATAACGTATAATGTATAACGTATAACGTATAACGTATAACGTATAACGTATAACGTATAACGTATAACGCATAACATGTAATGTATAACGTATAACGTATAACGTATAACGTATAACGTATATCGTATAACGTACAACGTATAACGTATAACGTATAACGTATAACGTATAACGTATAACGCATAACATGTAATGTATAACGTATAACGTATAATGTATAACGTATAACGTATAACGTATGACGTACAAAGTATAGCGTATCACGTATATCGTATTACGAATAACGTATAACGTATAACGTATAACGTAACCCCTATAACGTATAAAGTATAACGTATAACGTATATCGTATAACGTATAACGTATATCGTATATCTTAAAACGTATAACGTATAACGTATAACGTATAACGTGTAACGAAGTACGTATAACGAATAACGTATAACGTATATCGTATAACATACAACTTATAACGAATAACGTACAACGTATAACGTACATCGTATAACGTATAACGTATAACGTATAACGTATAACGTATAACGTATAACGTATAACGTATAACGTATAACATATAACGTATAGCGTATAACGTATAACGTATAACGTATAACGTATAACGTATAACGTATAACGTATATCGTATAACGTACAACGTATAACGTATACCGTATAACGTATAACTAATAACGTATAACGTATAACGAATATCGTACAACGTATAACGCATAACGTATAACGTATAACGTATAACGTATAACGCATAACGTATAACGTATAACGTATAACCTATGACGTATAACGTATAACGTATAACGTATAACGTATAACGTATAACGTATAACGTATAACGTATAACGTATAACATATAACGTATAACGTATAACGAATAACGTAAAACGTATGACGCATTACATACTACGTATAACGTATAACGTTCAACGTATAACCTATGACGTATGACGTATAACATATAACGTATAACGTATAACGTATAACGTATAACCTATAACGTATAACGTATAACGTATAACGTATAACGTGTAACGTATAACGTATAACGTATAACGTATAACGTATAACGTATAACGTATAACGTATAACGTATAACGCATAACACGTAATGTATAACGTATAACGTATAATGTATAACGTATAACGTATAACGTATAACGTACAAAGTATAACGTATCACGTATAACGTATTACGAATAACGTATAACGTATAACGTATAACGTAACCCCTATAACGTATAAAGTATAACGTATAACGTATATCGTATAACGTATAACGTATATCGTATATCATAAAACGTATAACGTATAACGTATAACGTATAACGTATAACGTATAACGTATAACGTATAACGTATAACGTATAACGTATAACGTATAACGTATAACGTATAACGTATAACGTATAACGTATAACGTATAACGTATAACGTATAACGTATACCGTGTAACGAAGTACGTATAACGAATAACGTATAACGTATATCGTATAACGTAAAACTTATAACGTATAACGTACAACGTATAACGTATAACGTATAACGTATAACGTATAACGTATAACGTATAACGTACAACGTATAACGTATAAAGTATAACGTATAACGTATAACGTATAACGTATAACGTATAACGTATAACGTATAACGTACAACGTATAACGTATAACGTATAACGAATAACGTAAAACGTATAACGTATAACGTATAACGTATAACGTATAACGTATAACATGCAATGTATAACGTATAACGTATAATGTATAGCGTATAACGTATAACGTATAACGTATAACGTATAACGTACAACGTATAACGTATCACGTATAACGTTTTACGAATAACGTATAACGTATAACGTATAACGTAACACCTATAACGTATAAAGTATAACGTATAACGTATAACGTATAACGTATAACGTATAACGTATATCGTATAACGTATAACGTATAACGAATAACGTAAAACGTATAACGTATAACGTATAACGTATAACGTATACGAAGAACGTATAAAGAATAACGTATAACGTATATCGTATAACGTACAACTTATAACGTATAACGTACAACGTATAACGTATAACGTATAACGTATAACGTATAACGTATAACGTATAACGTATAACGTATAACGTATAACGTATAACGTATAACGTATAACGTATAACGTATAACGTACAAAGTATAACGTATCACGTGTAACGTATTACGAATAACCTATAACGTATAACGTATAACGTAACCCCTATAACGTATAAAGTATAACGTATAACGTATATCGTATAACGTATAACGTATATCGTATATCGTAAAACGTATAACGTATAACGTATAACGTATAACGTGTAACGAAGTACGTATAACGAATAACGTATAACGTATATCGTATAACGTACAACTTATAACGTATAACGTACAACGTATAACGTACAACGTATAACGTATAACGTATAACGTATAACGTATAACGTATAACGTATAACGTATAACGTATAAAGTATAACGTATAACGTATAACGTATAACGTATAACGTATAACGTATAACGTATAACGTATAACGTATAAAGTATAACGTACAAAGTATAAAGTATCACGTATAACGTATTACGAATAACCTATAACGTATAACGTATAACGTAACCCCTATAACGTATAAAGTATAACGTATAACGTATATCGTATAACGTATAACGTATATCGTATATCGTAAAACGTATATCGTATATCGTAAAACGTATAACGTATAACGTATAACGTATAACGTGTAACGAAGTACGTATAACGAATAACGTATAACGTATATCGTATAACGTACAACTTATAACGTATAACGTACAACGTATAACGTACAACGTATAACGTATGACGTATAACGTATAACGTATAACGTATAACGTATAACGTATAACGTATAACGTATAACGTATAACGTATAAAGTATAACGTATAACGTATAACGTATAACGTATAACGTATAACGTATAACGTATAACGAATAACGTAAAACGTATAACGTATAACGTATAACGTATAACGTATAACGTATAACATGCAATGTATAACGTATAACGTATAATGTATAGCGTATAACGTATAACGTGTAACGTATAACGTATAACGTACAACGTATAACGTATCACGTATAACGTATTACGAATAACGTATAACGTATAACGTATAACGTAACACCTATAACGTATAAAGTATAACGTATAACGTATAACGTATAACGTATAACGTATAACGTATAACGTATAACGTATATCGTATAACGTATAACGTATAACGTATAACGAATAACGTAAAACGTATAACGTATAACGTATAACGTATAACGTATACGAAGAACGTATAAAGAATAACGTATAACGTATATCGTATAACGTACAACTTATAACGTATAACGTACAACGTATAACGTATAACGTATAACGTATAACGTATAACGTATAACGTATAACGTATAACGTATAACGTATAACGTATAACGTATAACGTATAACGTATAACGTATAACGTACAAAGTATAACGTATCACGTGTAACGTATTACGAATAACCTATAACGTATAACGTATAACGTAACCCCTATAACGTATAAAGTATAACGTATAACGTATATCGTATAACGTATAACGTATATCGTATATCGTAAAACGTATAACGTATAACGTATAACGTATAACGTGTAACGAAGTACGTATAACGAATAACGTATAACGTATATCGTATAACGTACAACTTATAACGTATAACGTACAACGTATAACGTACAACGTATAACGTATAACGTATAACGTATAACGTATAACGTATAACGTATAACGTATAACGTATAAAGTATAACGTATAACGTATAACGTATAACGTATAACGTATAACGTATAACGTATAACGTATAACGTATAACGTATAACGTATAACGTATAACGTATAACGTATAACGTATAACGTATAACGTATAACGTATAACGTATAACGCATAACGTATAACGTATAACGTATAACATATAACGTATAGCGTATAACGTATAACGTATAACGTATAACGTATAACGTATAACGTATAACGTATAACGTATAACGTATAACATGTAATGTATAACGCATAACGTATAATGTATAGCGTATAACGTATAACGTATAACGTATAACGTACAAAGTATAAAGTATCACGTATAACGTATTACGAATAACCTATAACGTATAACGTATAACGTAACCCCTATAACGTATAAAGTATAACGTATAACGTATATCGTATAACGTATAACGTATATCGTATATCGTAAAACGTATATCGTATATCGTAAAACGTATAACGTATAACGTATAACGTATAACGTGTAACGAAGTACGTATAACGAATAACGTATAACGTATATCGTATAACGTACAACATATAACGTATAACGTACAACGTATAACGTACAACGTATAACGTATAACGTATAACGTATAACGTATAACGTATAACGTATAACGTATAACGTATAACGTATAACGTATAACGTATAAAGTATAACGTATAACGTATAACGTATAACGTATAACGTATAACGTATAACGTATAACGTATAACGTATAACGTATATCGTATATCGTAAAACGTATATCGTATATCGTAAAACGTATAACGTATAACGTATAACGTATAACGTGTAACGAAGTACGTATAACGAATAACGTATAACGTATATCGTATAACGTACAACTTATAACGTATAACGTACAACGTATAACGTACAACGTATAACGTATAACGTATAACGTATAACGTATAACGTATAACGTATAACGTATAACGTATAACGTATAACGTATAACGTATAACGTATAACGTATAACGTATAACGTATAACGTATAAAGTATAACGTATAACGTATAACGTATAACGTATAACGTATAACGTATAACGTATAACGTATAACGTATAACGTATAACGTATAACGTATAACGTGTAACGTATAACGTATAACGTATAACGTATAACGTATAACGTATAACATATAACGTATAACGTATAATGTATAATGTATAACGTATAACGTATAACGTATAACGTATAACGTATAACGTATAACGTATAACGTATGACGTATAACGTATAGCGTATAACGTATAACGCATAACGTATAATGTATAACGTATAACCTATGACGTATAACGTGTAACGTATTACGTATAACATATAACGTATAGCGTATAACGTATAACGTATAACGTATAACGTATAACGTATAACGTATAACGTATAACGTATATCGTATAACGTACAACGTATAACGTATACCGTATAACGTATAACTAATAACGTATAACGTATAACGAATAACGTACAACGTATAACGCATAACGTATAACGTATAACGTATAACGTATAACGCATAACGTATAACGTATAACGTATAACCAATGACGTATAACGTATAACGTATAACGTATAACGTATAACGTATAACGTATAACGTATAACATATAACGTATAACGTATAACGAATAACGTAAAACGTATGACGCATTACATACTACGTATAACGTATAGCGTTCAACGTATAACCTATGACGTATGACGTATAACTTATAACGTATAACGTATAACGTATAACGTATAACCTATAACGTATAACGTATACCGTATAACGTATAACGTATAACGTATAACGTATAACGTATAACGTATAACGTATAACGTATAACGTATAACGTATAACGTATAACGTATAACGTATAACATATAACGTATAACGTATAACGTATAATGTATAACGTATAACGTATAACGTATAACGTATAACGTATAACGTATAACGTATGACGTATAACGTATAGCGTATAACGTATAACGCATAACGTATAATGTATAACGTATAACGTATAACCTATGACGTATAACGTATAACGTATAACGTATAACGTATAACGTATAACGTATAACGTATAACCTATGACGTATAACGTGTAACGTATAACGTATAACGTATAACGTATAACGTATAACGTATAACGTATAACGCATAACGTATAACGTATAAAGTATAACGTATAACGTATAACGTATAACGTATAACGTATAACGCATACCGAATAACGTATAACGTGCAACGAAGGACGCATAAAGCATAACGTATAACGTATATCGTATAACGTATAATGTATAACGTATAACGCATAACGTATAACGTATAACCTATGACGTATAACGTATAACGTATAACGTAAAACGTATATCGTATAACGTACAACGTTTAACGTATACCGTATAACGTATAACCTATGACGAATAACGTATAACGTATAACGTATAACGTATAACGTATAACGTATAACGTATAACGTATAACGTATAACGTATAACGTATAACGTATAACGTATAACGTATAACGTATAACGTATAACGTATAACATATAACGTATAACGTATAACGTATAATGTATAACGTATAACGTATAATGTATAACGTATAACGTATAACGTATAACGTACAAAGTATAACCTATCACGTATAACGTATTACGAATAACGTATAACGTATAACGTATAACGTAACCCCTATAACGTATAACGTACAACTTATAACGTATAACGTACAACGTATAACGTATAACGTATAACGTATAACGTATAACGTATAATGTATAACGTATAACGTATAACGTATAACGTATAAAGTATAACGTATAACGTATAACGTATAACGTATAACGTATAACGTATAACGTATAACGTATAACGTGTAACGTATAACGTATAACGTATGACGTATAACGAATAACGTAAAACGTATAACGTATAACGTATAACGTATAACGTATAACGTATAACGTATAACGTGTAACGAATAACATGTAATGTATAACGTATAACGTATAATGTATAGCGTATAACGTATAACGTATAACGTATAACGTACAACGTATAACGTATCACGTATAACGTATTAGGAATAACGTATAACGTATAACGTATAACGTATAACGTAACACCTATAACGTATAAAGTATAACGTATAACGTATAACGTATAACGTATAACGTATAACGTATAACGTATATCGTATAACGTATAACGTATAACGAATAACGTAAAACGTATAACGTATAACGTATAACGTATAACGTGTAACGAAGAACGTATAAAGAATAACGTATAACGTATATCTTATAACGTACAACTTATAACGTATAACGTATAACGTATAACGTATGACGTATAACGAATGACGTAAAACGTATAACGTATAACGTATAACGTATAACGTATAACGTATAACGTGTAACGTATAACATGTAATGTATAACGTATAACGTATAATGTATAGCGTATAACGTATAACGTATAACGTATAACGTACAACGTATAACGTATCACGTATAACGTATTAGGAATAACGTATAACGTATAACGTATAACGTATAACGTAACACCTATAACGTATAAAGTATAACGTATAACGTATAACGTATAACGTATAACGTATAACGTATAACGTATATCGTATAACGTATAACGTATAACGAATAACGTAAAACGTATAACGTATAACGTATAACGTATAACGTGTAACGAAGAACGTATAAAGAATAACGTATAACGTATATCTTATAACGTACAACTTATAACGTATAACGTACAACGTATAACGTATAACGTATAACGTATAACGTATAACGTATAACGTATAACGTATAACGTATAACGTATAACGTATAACGTATAACGTATAACGTATAACGTATAACGTATAACGTATAACGTATAACGTATAACGTATAACGTATAACGTATAACGTATAACGTATAACGTATAACGTATAGCGTATAACGTATAACGTATAACGTATATCGTATAACGTACAACGTATAACGTATACCGTATAACGTATAACTAATAACGTATAACGTATAACGTATAACCTATGACGAATAACGTATAACGTATAACGTATAACGTATAAAGTATAACGTATAACGTATAACCTATAACGTATAACGTATAACGTATAACGTATAACGTATAACATGTAACGTACAACGTATAACGTATACCGTATAACGTATAACTAATAACGTATAACGTATAACGAATATCGTACAACGTATAACGCATAACGTATAACGTATAACGTATAACGTATAACGCATAACGTATAACTTATAACGTATAACCTATGACGTATAACGTATAACGTGTAACGTATAACGTATAACGTATAACGTATAACGTATAACGTATAACCTATGACGTATAACGTATAACGTATAACGTATAACATGTAATGTATAACGTATAACGTATAATGTATAACGTATAACATGTAACGTATAGCGTATAGCGTGTAACGTATAACGTATAACGTATAACGTATAACGTATAACGTATAACGTATAACGTATAACGTATAGTGTATAACGTATAACATGTAACGTATAGCGTATAACGTGTAACGTATAACGTATAACGTATAACGTACGACGTATAACGTATAACGTATAACGTATAACGTATAACGTATAACGTATAACGTATAACGTATAACGTATAAAGTATAACGTATAACGTATAACGTATAACGTATAACGTATAACGTATAACGTATATCGAATAACGTATAACGTATAACGAATAACGTAACACGTATAACGTATAACGTATAACGTATAACGTGTAACGAAGAACGTATAAACAATAACGTATAACGTATATCGTATAACGTACAACTTATAACGTATAACGTACAACGTATAACGTATAACGTATAACGTATAACGAATAACGTATAACGTATAACGTATAACGTATAACGTATAACCTATGACGTATAACGTATAACGTATAACGTATAACGTATAACGTATAACGGATAACGTATAACCTATGACGTATAACGTGTAACGTATAACGTATAATGTATAACGTATAACGTATAACGTATAAAGTATAACGTATAACGTATAACGTATAACGTATAACGTATAACGTATAACGTATAACCTACGACGTATAACGTATAACTTATAACGTGTAACGTATAACGTATAGCGTACAACGTATAACGTATCACGTATAACATATAACGTATAACGTATAACGTATAACGTATAACGTATAACGTATAACGAATAACGTATAACGTATAACGTATAACGTATAACGTATAACGTATAACGTATAGCGTATAACGTATAACGTATAACGTATATCGTATAACGTACAACGTATAACGTATACCGTATAACGTATAACTAATAACGTATAACGTATAACGTATAACCTATGACGAATAACGTATAACGTATAACGTATAACGTATAAAGTATAACGTATAACGTATAACCTATAACGTATAACGTATAACGTATAACGTATAACGTATAACATGTAACGTACAACGTATAACGTATACCGTATAACGTATAACTAATAACGTATAACGTATAACGAATATCGTACAACGTATAACGCATAACGTATAACGTATAACGTATAACGTATAACGCATAACGTATAACTTATAACGTATAACCTATGACGTATAACGTATAACGTGTAACGTATAACGTATAACGTATAACGGATAACGTATAACGTATAACCTATGACGTATAACGTATAACGTATAACGTATAACATGTAATGTATAACGTATAACGTATAATGTATAACGTATAACATGTAACGTATAGCGTATAGCGTGTAACGTATAACGTATAACGTATAACGTATAACGTATAACGTATAACGTATAACGTATAACGTATAGTGTATAACGTATAACATGTAACGTATAGCGTATAACGTGTAACGTATAACGTATAACGTATAACGTACGACGTATAACGTATAACGTATAACGTATAACGTATAACGTATAACGGATAACGTATAACCTATGACGTATAACGTGTAACGTATAACGTATAATGTATAACGTATAACGTATAACGTATAAAGTATAACGTATAACGTATAACGTATAACGTATAACGTATAACGTATAACGTATAACCTACGACGTATAACGTATAACTTATAACGTGTAACGTATAACGTATAGCGTACAACGTATAACGTATCACGTATAACATATAACGTATAACGTATAACGTGTAACGAAGAACGTATAACGTATAACGTATAACGTATAACGTATAACGTATAACGTGTAACGAAGTACGTATAACGAATAACGTATAACGTATATCGTATAACGTACAACTTATAACGTATAACGTACAACGTATAACATATAACGTATAACGTATAACGTATAACGTATAACGTATAACGTACAACGTATAACGTATAACGTATAACGTATAACGTATAACGTATAACGTATAACGTATAACGTATAACGTATAAAGTATAACGCATAACGTATAACCTATAACGTATAACGTATAACGTATAACGTATAACGTATAACGTATAAGGTATAACGTATAACGTATAACGTATAACGTATAACGTATAAAGTATAACGTATAACGTATAACGTATAACGTATAACGTATAACGTATAACGTATAACCTATGACGTAAAACGTATCACTTATAACGTGTAACGTATAACGTATAGCGTACAACGTATAACGTATCACGTATAACATATAACGTATAACGTATAACGTGTAACGAAGAACGTATAAAGAATAACGTATAACGTATAACGTATAACGTATAACGTATAACGTATAACGTATAACGTACAACGTATAACGTATAACGTATAACGTATAACGTAGAACGTACAACGTATAACGTATGACGTATAACGTATAACCTATAACGTATGACGTATAACGTATAACGTATAACGTATAACGTATAACGTATAACGTATAACGTATAACGTATAACGTATAACGTATAACGTATAACGTATAACGTATAACGTATAACGTATAACGTATAACGTATAACGTATAACGTATAACGTATAACGTATAACGTATAACGTATAACGAATAACGTATAACGTATTACGAATAACCTATAACGTATAACGTATAACGTAACCCCTATAACGTATAAAGTATAACGTATAACGTATATCGTATAACGTATAACGTATACCGTATATCGTAAAACGTATAACGTATAACGTATAACGTATAACGTGTAACGATGTACGTATAAAGTATAACGTATAACGTATAACGTATAACGTATAACTAATAACGTATAACGTATAACGCATAACGTATAACGTATAACGTATAACGTATAACGTATAACGTATAACGTACAACGTATATCGTATAACTAATAACGTATAACGTATAACGTATAACGCATAACGTATAACGTATAATGTATAACGTATAACGTATAACGAATAACGTATAACGTATAACGTATAACGTAGAACGTATAACGTATAACGTATAACGTACAACGTATAACGTATGACGTATAACGTATAACCTATAACGTATGACGTATAACGTATAACGTATAACGTATAACGTATAACGTATAACGTATAACGTATAACGTATAACGTATAACGTATAACGTATAACGTATAAGGTATAACGTATAACGTATAACGTATAACGTATAACGTATAACGTATAACGTATAAAGTATAACGTATAACGTATAACCTATAACGTATAACGTATAACGTATAACGTATAACGTATAACGTATAATGTATAACGTATAACGTATAACGTATAACGTATAACGTATAAAGTATAACGTATAACGTATAACGTATAACGTATAACGTATAACGTATAACGTATAGCGTATAACGTATAACCTATGACGTAAAACGTATCACTTATAACGTGTAACGTATAACGTATAGCGTACAACGTATAACGTATCACGTATAACATATAACGTATAACGTATAACGTGTAACGAAGAACGTATAAAGAATAACGTATAACGTATATCGTATAACGTACAACTTATAACGTATAACGTACAACGTATAACGTATAACGTATAACGAATAACGTATAACGTATAACGTATAACGTATAACCTATAACGTATAACGTATAACGTATAACGTATAACGTATAACGTATAACGAATAACGTATAACGTATAAAGTATAACGTATAACGTATAACCTATAACGTATAACGTATAACGTATAACGTATAACGTATAACGAATAACGTATAACGTATAACGTATAACGTATAACGTATAACGTATAACGTATAACGTACAACGTATAACGTATGACGTATAACGTATAACCTATAACGTATGACGTATAACGTATAACGTATAACGTATAACGTATAACGTATAACGTATAACGTATAACGTATAACGAATAAGGTATAACGTATAACGTATAACGTATAACGTATAACGTATAACGTATAACGTATAACGTATAACGTATAACGTATAACGTATAACGTATAACGTATAACGAATAACGTATAACGAATATCGTATAACGTATAACGTATAACGTACAATTTATAATGTATAACGTACAACGTATAACGTATAACGTATACCGTGTATCGTAAAACGTATAACGTATAACGTATAACGTATAACGTATAACGTGTAACGATGTACGTATAAAGTGTAACGTATAACGTATAACGTATAACGTATAACTAATAACGTATAACGTATAACGCATAACGTATAACGTATAACGTATAACGTATAACGTATAACGTATAACGTACAACGTATATCGTATAACTAATAACGTATAACGTATAACGCATAACGTATAACGTATAATGTATAACGTATAACGTATAACGAATAACGTATAACGTATAACGTATAACCTATAACGTATAACGTATAACGTATAACGTACAACGTATAACGTATGACGTATAACGTATAACCTATAACGTATGACGTATAACGTATAACGTACAATTTATAATGTATAACGTACAACGTATAACGTATAACGTATACCGTATATCGTAAAACGTATAACGTATAACGTATAACGTATAACGTATAACGTGTAACGATGTACGTATAAAGTGTAACGTATAACGTATAACGTATAACGTATAACGTATAACGTATAACGTATAACGTATAACGTATAACGTATAACGTATAACGTATAACGTATAACGTATAACGTATAAAGTATAACGTATAACGTATAACCTATAACGTATAACGTATAACGTATAACGTATAACGTATAATGTATAACGCATAACGTATAACGTATAATGTATAACGTATAACGTATAACGAATAACGTATAACGTATAACGTATAACGTATAACGTATAACGTATAACGTATAACGTATAACGTACAACGTATAACGTATGACGTATAACGTATAACCTATAACGTATGACGTATAACGTATAACGTATAACGTATAACGTATAACGTATAACGTATAACGTATAACGTATAACGTATAGCGTATAACGTATAACGTATAACGTATAACGTATAACGTATAACGTATAACGTATAACGTATAACGTATAACGTATAACGTATAACGTATAACGTATAACGTATAACGAATAACGTATAACGTATATCGTATAACGTATAACGTATAACGTACAACTTATAATGTATAACGTACAACGTATAACGTATAACGTATAACGTATAACGTATAACGTATAACGTATAACGTATAACGTATAACGTATAACGTATAACGTATAACGTATAACGTATAACGTATAACGTATAACGTATAACGTATAACGTATAAAGTATAATGTATAACGTATAACCTATAACGTATAACGTATAACGTATAACGTATAACGTATAACGTATAATGTATAACGTATAACGTATAACGTATAACGTATAACGTATAAAGTATAACGTATAACGTATAACGTATAACGTATAACGTATAACGTATAACCTATGACGTAAAACGTATCACTTATAATGTATAACGTACAACATATAACGTATAACGTATAACGTATAACGTATAACGTATAACGTATAACGTATAACGTATAACGTATAACGTATAACGTATAACGTATAACGTATAACGTATAACGTATAACGTATAAAGTATAACGTATAACGTATAACCTATAACGTATAACGTATAACGTATAACGTATAACGTATAACGTATAATGTATAACGTATAACGTATAACGTATAACGTATAACGTATAACGTATAACGTATAACGTATAACGTATAACGTATAACGTATAACGTATAACGTATAACGTATAACGTATAACGTATAACGAATAACGTATAACGAATATCGTATAACGTATAACGTATAACGTACAACTTATAATGTATAACGTACAACGTATAACGTATAACGTATACCGTATATCGTAAAACGTATAACGTATAACGTATAACGTATAACGTATAACGTGTAACGATGTACGTATAAAGTGTAACGTATAACGTATAACGTATAACGTATAACTAATAACATATAACGAATAACGCATAACGTATAACGTATAACGTATAACGTATAACGTATAACGTATAACGTACAACGTATATCGTATAACTAATAACGTATAACGTATAACGCATAACGTATAACGTATAATGTATAACGTATAACGTATAACGAATAACGTATAACGTATAACGTATAACGTATAACGTATAACGTATAACGTATAACGTACAACGTATAACGTATGACGTATAACGTATAACCTATAACGTATGACGTATAACGTATAACGTATAACGTATAACGTATAACGTATAACGTATAACGTATAACGTATAACGTATAACGTATAACGTATAACGTATAACGTATAACGTATACCGTATAACGTATAACGTATAACGTATAACGTATAACGTATAACGTATAACGTATAACGTATAACGCATAACATGTAATGTATAACGTATAACGTATAATGTATAACGTATAACGTATAACGTATAACGTACAAAGTATAACGTATCACGTATAACGTACAACTTATAATGTATAACGTACAACGTATAACGTATAACGTATAACGTATAACGTATAACGTATAACGTATAACGTATAACGTATAACGTACAACGTATAACGTATGACGTATAACGTATAACGTATAACGTAGAACGTACAACGTATAACGTATGACGTATAACGTATAACCTATAACGTATGACGTATAACGTATAACGTACAACGTATAACGTAACCCCTATAACGTATAAAGTATAACGTATAACGTATATCGTATAACGTATAACGTATACCGTATATCGTAAAACGTATGACGTATAACGTATAACGTATAACGTGTAACGATGTACGTATAAAGTATAACGTATAACGTATAACGTATAACGTATAACTAATAACGTATAACGTATAACGCACAACGTATAACGTATAACGTATAACGTATATCGTATAACGTATAACGTACAACGTATATCGTATAACTAATAACGTATAACGTATAACGCATAACGTATAACGTATAATGTATAACGTATAACGTATAACGAATAACGTATAACGTATAACGTATAACGTATAACGTATAACGTATAACGTATAACGTACAACGTATAACGTATGACGTATAACGTATAACCTATAACGTATGACGTATAACGTATAACGTATAACGTATAACGTATAACGTATAACGTATAACGTATAACGTATAACGTATAACGTATAACGTATAACGTATAACGTATAACGTATAACGTATAACGTATAACGTATAACGTATAACGTATAACGTATAACGTATAACGTATAACGAATAACGTATAACGTATATCGTATAACGTATAACGTATAACGTACAACTTATAATGTATAACGTACAACGTATAACGTATAACGTATAACGTATAACGTATAACGTATAACGTATAACGTATAACGTATAACGTATAACGTATAACGTATAACGTATAACGTATAACGTATAACGTATAACGTATAACGTATAACGTATAACGTATAAAGTATAACGTATAACGTATAGCCTATAACGTATAACGTATAACGTATAACGTATAACGTATAACGTATAATGTATAACGTATAACGTATAACGTATAACGTATAACGTATAAAGTATAACGTATAACGTATAACGTATAACGTATAACGTATAACGTATAACGTATAACGTATAACCTATGACGTAAAACGTATCACTTATAACGTGTAACGTATAACGTATAGCGTACAACGTATAACGTATCACGTATAACATATAACGTATAACGTATAACGTGTAACGAAGAACGTATAAAGAATAACGTATAACGTATATCGTATAACGTACAACTTATAACGTATAACGTACAACGTATAACGTATAACGTATAACGAATAACGTATAACGTATAACGTATAACGTATACCGTATAACGTATAACGTATAACGTATAACGTATAACGTATAACGTATAACGTATAACGTATAACGCATAACATGTAATGTATAACGTATAACGTATAACGTATAACGTATAACGTATAACCTATGACGTAAAACGTATCACTTATAATGTATAACGTATAACCTATAACGTATGACGTATAACGTATAACGTATAACGTATAACGTATAACGTATAACGAATAACGTATAACGTATATCGTATAACGTATAACGTATAACTTATAATGTATAACGTACAACGTATAACGTATAACGTATAACGTATAACGTATAACGTATAACGTATAACGTATAACGTATAACGTATAACGTATAACGTATAACGTATAACGTATAACGTATAACGTATAACGTATAACGTATAACGTATAACGTATAAAGTATAACGTATAACGTATAACCTATAACGTATAACGTATAACGTATAACGTATAACGTATAACGTATAACGTATAATGTATAACGTATAACGTATAACGTATAACGTATAACGTATAACGTATAAAGTATAACGTATAACGTATAACGTATAACGTATAACGTATAACGTATAACGTATAACGTATAACGTATAACGTATAACGTATAACGTATGACGTATAACGTATAACGTATAACGTATAACGTATAACGTATAACGTATAACGTATAACGTATAAAGTATAACGTATAACCTATAACGTATAACGTATAACGTATAACGTATAACGAATAACGTATAACGTATAACGTATAACGTATAACGTATAACGTATAACGTATAACGTATAACGTACAACGTATATCGTATAACTAATAACGTATAACGTATAACGCATAACGTATAACGTATAACCTATAACGTATAACGTATAACGTATAACGTATAACGTATAACGTATAATGTATAACGTATAACGTATAACGTATAACGAATAACGTATAACGTATAACGTATAACGTATAACGTATAACGTATAACGTATAACGTATAACGTACAACGTATAACGTATGACGTATAACGTATAACCTATAACGTATAACGTATAACGTATAACGTATAACGTATAACGTATAACGTATAACGTATAACGTATAACGTATAACGTATAAAGTATAACGTATAACGTATAACCTATAACGTATAACGTATAACGTATAACGTATAACGTATAACGTATAATGTATAACGTATAACGTATAACGTATAACGTATAACGTATAACGTATAAAGTATAACGTATAACGTATAACGTATAACGTATAACGTATAACGTATAACGTATAACCTATGACGTAAAACGTATCACTTATAATGTATAACGTACAACGTATAACGTATAACGTATAACGTATAACGTATAACGTATAACGTATAACGTATAACGTATAACGTATAACGTATAACGTATAACGTATAACGTATAACGTATAACGTATAACGTATAACGTATAAAGTATAACGTATAACGTATAACCTATAACGTATAACGTATAACGTATAACGTATAACGTATAACGTATAACGTATAACGTATAACGTATAACGTATAACGTATAACGTATAACGTATAACGTATAACGTATAACGTATAACGTATAACGAATAACGTATAACGTATATCGTATAACGTATAACGTATAACGTACAACTTATAATGTATAACGTACAACGTATAACGTATAACGTATAACGTATAACGTATAACGTATAACGTATAACGTATAACGTATAACGTATAACGTATAACGTATAACGTATAACGTATAACGTATAACGTATAACGTATAACGTATAACGTATAAAGTATAACGTATAACGTATAACCTATAACGTATAACGTATAACGTATAACGTATAACGTATAACGTATAATGTATAACGTATAACGTATAACGTATAACGTATAACGTATAAAGTATAACGTATAACGTATAACGTATAACGTATAACGTATAACGTATAACGTATTACCTATGACGTAAAACGTATCACTTATAACGTGTATCGTATAACGTATAGCGTACAACGTATAACGTATCACGTATAACATATAACGTATAACGTATAACGTGTAACGAAGAACGTATAAAGAATAACGTATAACGTATATCGTATAACGTACAACTTATAACGTATAACGTACAACGTATAACGTATAACGTATAACGAATAACGTATAACGTATAACGTATATCGTATAACGTATAACGTATAACGTATAACGTATAACGTATAACGTATAACGTATAACGTACAACGTATAACGTATAACGCATAACATGTAATGTATAACGTATAACGTATAATGTATAACGTATAACGTATAACGTATAACGTACAAAGTATAACGTATCACGTATAACGTATTACGAATAACCTATAACGTATAACGTATAACGTAACCCCTATAACGTATAAAGTATAACGTATAACGTATATCGTATAACGTATAACGTATACCGTATATCGTAAAACGTATAACGTATAACGTATAACGTATAACGTGTAACGATGTACGTATAAAGTATAACGTATAACGTATAACGTATAACGTATAACGTATAACTAATAACGTATAACGTATAACGCATAACGCATAACGTATAACGTATAACGTATAACGTATAACGTATAACGTATAACGTATAACGAATAACGTATAACGTATAACGTATAACGTATAACGTATAACGTATAACGTATAACGTACAACGTATAACGTATAACGTATAACGTATAACGTATAACGTATAACGTATAACGTATAACGTATAACGTCTATCGTATAACGTATAACGTATAACGTATAACGTATAACGTGTAACGAAGTACGTATAACGAATAACGTATAACGTATATCGTATAACGTACAACTTATAACGTACAACGTACAACGTATAACGTATAACGTATAACGTATAACGCATACGTATAACGCATAACGTATAACGCATAACGTATAACGCATAACGTATAACGCATAACGTATAACGGATAACGTATAACGTATAACGTATAACGTATAACGTATAACGTATAACGTATAACGTATAACGTATAACGAATGACGTATAACGTATAACGTATAACGTACAACGTATAACGTATGACGTATAACGTATAACGTATAACGTATGACCTATAACGTATAACGTATAACGTATAACGTATAACGTATAACGTATAACGTATAACGTATAACGTATAACGTATAACGTATAACGTATAACGTATAACGTATAACGTATAACGTATAACGTATAACGTATAACGTATAACGTATAACGTATAACGTATAACGAATAACGTATAACGTATATCGTATAACGTATAACGTATAACGTACAACTTATAATGTATAACGTACAACGTATAACGTATAACGTATAACGCATAACGTATAACGTATAACGTATAACGTATAACGTATAACGTATAACGTATAACGTATAACGTATAACGTATAACGAATGACGTATAACGTATAACGTATAACGTACAACGTATAACGTATGACGTATAACGTATGACGTATAACGTATAACGTATAACGTATGACCTATAACGTATAACGTATAACGTATAACGTATAACGTATAACGTATAACGTATAACGTATAACGTATAACGTATAACGTATAACGTATAACGTATAACCTATGACGTATAACGTATAACGTATAACGTATAACGTATATCGTATAACGTATAACGTATAACGTATAACATGTAACGTACAACGTATAACGAATGACGTATAACGTATAACGTATAACGTATAACGTATAACGTATAACGTATAACGTATAACGTATAACGTATAACGTATAACGTATAACGTATAACGTATAACGTATAACGTATAACGTATAACGTATAACATGTAACGTATAGCGTATAACGTGTAACGTATAACGTATAACGTATAACGTATAACGTATAACGTATAACGTATAACGTATAACGTATAACATATAACGTATAACGTATAACGTATAAAGTATAACGTATAACGTATAACGTATAACGTATAACGTATAACGTATAACGTATATCGAATAACGTATAACGTATAACGTATAACGTATAACGTATAACGTATAACGTATAACGTATAACGTATAACCTATGACGAATAACGTATAACGTATAACGTATAACGTATAACGTATAACGTATAACCTATGACGTATAACGTGTAACGTATAACGTATAACGTATAACGTATAACGTATAACGTGTAACGAAGTACGTATAAAGTATAACGTATAACGTATATCGTATAACGTATAACGTGAAACGTATAACGTATAACGTATAACGTAAAACGTATGACGCATTACATACTACGTATAACGTATAACGTTCAACGTATAACCTATGACGTATATAACGTATGACGTATAACGTATAACGTATAACGTATAACGTATAACGTATAACGTATAACGTATAACGTATAAGATATAACGTATAACGTATAACGTATAAAGTATAACGTATAACGTATAACGTATAACGTATAACGTATAACGTATAACGTATATCGAATAACGTATAACGTATAACGTATAACGTATAACGTATAACGTATAACGTATAACGTATAACGTATAACCTATGACGAATAACGTATAACGTATAACGTATAACGTATAACGTATAACGTATAACCTATGACGTATAACGTGTAACGTATAACGTATAACGTATAACGTATAACGTATAACGTATAACGTGTAACGAAGTACGTATAAAGTATAACGTATAACGTATATCGTATAACGTATAACGTATAACGTATAACGTATAACGTATAACGTATAACGTATAACATATAACGTATAACGTATAACGTATAAAGTATAACGTATAACGTATAACGTATAACGTATAACGTATAACGTATAACGTATATCGAATAACGTATAACGTATAACGTATAACGTATAACGTATAACGTATAACGTATAACGTATAACGTATAACGTATAACGTATAACGTATAACGTATAATGTATAACGTATAACGTATAACGTATAACGTATAACGTATAAAGTATAACGTATAACGTATAACGTATAACGTATAACGTATAACGTATAACGTATTACCTATGACGTAAAACGTATCACTTATAACGTGTATCGTATAACGTATAGCGTACAACGTATAACGTATCACGTATAACATATAACGTATAACGTATAACGTGTAACGAAGAACGTATAAAGAATAACGTATAACGTATATCGTATAACGTACAACTTATAACGTATAACGTACAACGTATAACGTATAACGTATAACGAATAACGTATAACGTATAACGTATAACGTATAACGTATAACGTATAACGTATAACGTATAACGTATAACGTATAACGTATAACGTATAACGTACAACGTATAACGTATAACGCATAACATGTAATGTATAACGTATAACGTATAATGTATAACGTATAACGTATAACGTATAACGTACAAAGTATAACGTATCACGTATAACGTATTACGAATAACCTATAACGTATAACGTATAACGTAACCCCTATAACGTATAAAGTATAACGTATAACGTATATCGTATAACGTATAACGTATACCGTATATCGTAAAACGTATAACGTATAACGTATAACTAATAACGTATAACGTATAACGCATAACGCATAACGTATAACGTATAACGTATAACGTATAACGTATAACGTATAACGTATAACGAATAACGTATAACGTATAACGTATAACGTATAACGTATAACGTATAACGTATAACGTACAACGTATAACGTATGACGTATAACGTATAACCTATAACGTATGACGTATAACGTATAACGTATAACGTATAACGTATAACGTATAACGTATAACGTATAACGTACAACGTATAACGTATGACGTATAACGTATAACCTATAACGTATGACGTATAACGTATAACGTATAACGTATAACGTATAACGTATAACGTATAGCGTATAACGTATAACGTATAACGTATAACGTATAACGTATAACGTATAACGTATAACGTATAACGTATAACGTATAACGTATAACGTATAACGTATAACGTATAACGTATAACGTATAACGTATAACGTATAACGTATAACGTATAACGTATAACGTATAACGAATAACGTATAACGTATATCGTATAACGTATAACGTATAACGTACAACTTATAATGTATAACGTACAACGTATAACGTATAACGTATAACGTATAACGTATAACGTATATCGTATAACGTATAACGTATAACGTATAACATGTAACGTACAACGTATAACGAATGACGTATAACGTATAACGTATAACGTATGACGTATAACGTATAACGTATAACGTATAACGTATAACGTATAACGTATAACGTATAACGTATAACGTATAACGTATAACGTATAACGTATAACGTATAACGTATAACGTATAACGTATAACATGTAACGTATAGCGTATAACGTGTAACGTATAACGTATAACGTATAACGTATAACGTATAACGTATAACGTATAACGTATAACGTATAACGTATAACATATAACGTATAACGTATAACGTATAAAGTATAACGTATAACGTATAACGTATAACGTATAACGTATAACGTATAACGTATATCGAATAACGTATAACGTATAACGTATAACGTATAACGTATAACGTATAACGTATAACGTATAACGTATAACCTATGACGAATAACGTATAACGTATAACGTATAACGTATAACGTATAACGTATAACCTATGACGTATAACGTGTAACGTATAACGTATAACGTATAACGTATAACGTATAACGTATAACGTGTAACGAAGTACGTATAAAGTATAACGTATAACGTATATCGTATAACGTATAACGTATAACGTATAACGTATAACGTATAACGTAAAACGTATGACGCATTACATACTACGTATAACGTATAACGTTCAACGTATAACCTATGACGTATAACGTATGACGTATAACGTATAACGTATAACGTATGACGTATAACGTATAACGTATAACGTATGACGTATAACGTATAACGTATAACGTATGACGTATAACGTATAACGTATAACGTATAACGTATAACGTATAACGTATAACGTATAACGTATAACGTATAACGTATAACGTATAACGTATAACGTATAACGTATAACGTATAACGTACAACGTATAACGTATGACGTATAACGTATAACGTATAACGTATAACGTATAACGTATAACGTATAACGTATAACGTATAACGTACAACGTATAACGTATGACGTATAACGTATAACGTATAACGTATGACCTATAACGCATAACGTATAACGTATAACGTATAACGTATAACGTATAACGTATAACGTATAACGTATAACGTATAACGTATAACGTATAACCTATGACGTATAACGTGTAACGTATAACGTATAACGTATAACGTATAACGTATAACGTATAACGTATAACGTGTAACGAAGTACGTATAAAGTATAACGTATAACGTATATCGTATAACGTATAACGTATAACGTATAACGTATAACGTATAACGTAAAACGTATGACGCATTACATACTACGTATAACGTATAACGTTCAACGTATAACCTATGACGTATAACGTATGACGTATAACGTATAACGTATAACGTATAACGTATAACGTCTATCGTATAACGTATAACGTATAACGTATAACGTATAACGTATAACGAATAACGTATAACGTATATCGTATAACGTATAACGGATAACGTATAACGTATAACGTATAACGTATAACGTATAACGTATAACGTATAACGTATAACGCATAACGTATAACGCATAACGTATAACGCATAACGTATAACGCATAACGTATAACGCATAACGTATAACGCATAACGTATAACGCATAACGTATAACGCATAACGTATAACGTATAACGTATAACGTATAACGTATAACGTATAACGTATAACGTATAACGTATAACGAATAACGTATAACGTATATCGTATAACGTATAACGTATAACGTACAACTTATAATGTATAACGTACAACGTATAACGTATAACGTATAACGCATAACGTATAACGTATAACGTATAACCTATGACGTATAACGTATAACGTATAACGTATAACGTATATCGTATAACGTATAACGTATAACGTATAACATGTAACGTACAACGTATAACGAATGACGTATAACGTATAACGTATAACGTATGACGTATAACGTATAACGTATAACGTATAACGTATAACATGTAACGTATAGCGTATAACGTGTAACGTATAACGTATAACGTATAACGTATAACGTATAGCGTATAACGTATAACGTATAACGTATAACATATAACGTATAACGTATAACGTATAAAGTATAACGTATAACGTATAACGTATAACGTATAACGTATAACGAATAACGTATAACGTATAACGTATAACGTATAACGTATAACGTATAACGTATAACGTACAACGTATAACGTATGACGTATAACGTATAACCTATAACGTATGACGTATAACGTATAACGCATAACGTATAACGCATAACGTATAACGCATAACGTATAACGCATAACGTATAACGCATAACGTATAACGGATAACGTATAACGTATAACGTATAACGTATAACGTATAACGTATAACGTATAACGTATAACGTATAACGAATGACGTATAACGTATAACGTATAACGTACAACGTATAACGTATGACGTATAACGTATAACGTATAACGTATGACCTATAACGTATAACGTATAACGTATAACGTATAACGTATAACGTATAACGTATAACGTATAACGTATAACGTATAACGTATAACGTATAACGTATAACGTATAACGTATAACGTATAACGTATAACGTATAACGTATAACGTATAACGAATAACGTATAACGTATATCGTATAACGTATAACGTATAACGTACAACTTATAATGTATAACGTACAACGTATAACGTATAACGTATAACGCATAACGTATAACGTATAACGTATAACCTATGACGTATAACGTATAACGTATAACGTATAACGTATATCGTATAACGTATAACGTATAACGTATAACATGTAACGTACAACGTATAACGAATGACGTATAACGTATAACGTATAACGTATGACGTATAACGTATAACGTATAACGTATAACGTATAACGTATAACGTATAACGTATAACGTATAACGTATAACGTATAACGTATAACGTATAACGTATAACGTATAACGTATAACGTATAACGTATAACATGTAACGTATAGCGTATAACGTGTAACGTATAACGTATAACGTATAACGTATAACGTATAACGTATAACGTATAACGTATAACGTATAACATATAACGTATAACGTATAACGTATAAAGTATAACGTATAACGTATAACGTATAACGTATAACGTATAACGTATAACGTATATCGAATAACGTATAACGTATAACGTATAACGTATAACGTATAACGTATAACGTATAACGTATAACGTATAACCTATGACGAATAACGTATAACGTATAACGTATAACGTATAACGTATAACGTATAACCTATGACGTATAACGTGTAACGTATAACGTATAACGTATAACGTATAACGTATAACGTGTAACGAAGTACGTATAAAGTATAACGTATAACGTATATCGTATAACGTATAACGTATAACGTATAACGTATAACGTATAACGTAAAACGTATGACGCATTACATACTACGTATAACGTATAACGTTCAACGTATAACCTATGACGTATAACGTATGACGTATAACGTATAACGTATAACGTATAACGTATAACGTATAACGTATAACGTATAACATATAACGTATAACGTATAACGTATAAAGTATAACGTATAACGTATAACGTATAACGTATAACGTATAACGTATAACGTATATCGAATAACGTATAACGTATAACGTATAACGTATAACGTATAACGTATAACGTATAACGTATAACGTATAACGTATAACCTATGACGAATAACGTATAACGTATAACGTATAACGTATAACGTATAACGTATAACCTATGACGTATAACGTGTAACGTATAACGTATAACGTATAACGTATAACGTATAACGTATAACGTGTAACGAAGTACGTATAAAGTATAACGTATAACGTATATCGTATAACGTATAACGTATAACGTATAACGTATAACGTATAACGTAAAACGTATGACGCATTACAAACTACGTATAACGTATAACGTTCAACGTATAGCCTATGACGTATAACGTATGACGTATAACGTATAACGTATAACGTATGACGTATAACGTATAACGTATAACGTATAACGTATAACGTATAACGTATAACGTATAACGTATAACGTATAACGTATAACGTATAACGTATAACGTATAACGTATAACGTATAACGTACAACGTATAACGTATGACGTATAACGTATAACGTATAACGTATAACGTATAACGTATAACGTATAACGTATAACGTATAACGTACAACGTATAACGTATGACGTGTAACGTATAACGTATAACGTATGACCTATAACGTATAACGTATAACGTATAACCTATGACGTATAACGTGTAACGTATAACGTATAACGTATAACGTATAACGTATAACGTATAACGTGTAACGAAGTACGTATAAAGTATAACGTATAACGTATATCGTATAACGTATAACGTATAACGTATAACGTATAACGTATAACGTATAACGTATAACGTGTAACGAAGTACGTATAAAGTATAACGTATAACGTATATCGTATAACGTATAACGTATAACGTATAACCTATGACGAATAACGTATAACGTATAACGTATAACGTATAACGTATAACGTATAACGTATAACGTGTAACGAAGTACGTATAAAGTATAACGTATAACGTATATCGTATAACGTATAACGTATAACGTATAACGTATAACGTATAACGTATAGCCTATGACGAATAACGTATAACGTATAACGTATAACGTATAACGTATAACGTATAACCTATGACGTATAACGTGTAACGTATAACGTATAACGTATAACGTATAACGTATAACGTGTAACGAAGTACGTATAAAGTATAACGTATAACGTATATCGTATAACGTATAACGTATAACGTATAACCTATGACGAATAACGTATAACGTATAACGTATAACGTATAACGTATAACGTATAACCTATGACGTATAACGTGTAACGTATAACGTATAACGTATAACGTATAACGTATAACGTATAACGTGTAACGAAGTACGTATAAAGTATAACGTATAACGTATATCGTATAACGTATAACGTATAACGTATAACGTATAACGTATAACGTATAACGTAAAACGTATGACGCATTACATACTACGTATAACGTATAACGTTCAACGTATAACCTATGACGTATAACGTATGACGTATAACGTATAACGTATAACGTATGACGTATAACGTATAACGTATAACGTATAACGTATAACGTATAACGTATAACGTATAACGTATAACGTATAACGTATAACGTATAACGTATAACGTATAACGTACAACGTATAACGTATGACGTATAACGTATAACGTATAACGTATAACGTATAACGTATAACGTATAACGTATAACGTATAACGTACAACGTATAACGTATGACGTGTAACGTATAACGTATAACGTATGACCTATAACGTATAACGTATAACGTATAACGTATAACGTATAACGTATAACGTCTATCGTATAACGTATAACGTATAACGTATAACGTATAACGTATAACGAATAACGTATAACGTATAACTTATAACGTATAACGTACAACGTATAACGTATAACGTACAACGTATAACGTATAACGTATAACGTATAACGTATAACGTATACCGTATAACGTATAACGTATAACGTATAACGTATAACGTATAACGTATAACGTATAACGTATAACGTATAACGCATAACGTATAACGCATAACGTATAACGCATAACGTATAACGCATAACGTATAACGCATAACGTATAACGCATAACGTATAACGCATAACGTATAACGGATAACGTATAACGTATAACGTATAACGTATAACGTATAACGTATAACGTATAACGTATAACGTATAACGTATAACGTATAACGTATAACGTATAACGTATAACGTATAACGTATAACGTATAACATGTAACGTATAACGTATAACGTATAACGTATAACGTATAACGTATAACGTATGACGTGTAACGTATAACGTATAACGTATGACCTATAACGTATAACGTATAACGTATAACGTATAACGTATAACGTATAACATCTATCGTATAACGTATAACGTATAACGAATAACGTATAACGTATAACGAATAACGTATAACGTATATCGTATAACGTACAACTTATAACGTATAACGTACAACGTATAACGTATAACGTATAACGTATAACGTATAACGTATACCGTATAACGTATAACGTATAACGTATAACGTATAACGTATAACGTATAACGTATAACGTATAACGTATAACGCATAACGTATAACGTATAACGTATAACGTATGACCTATAACGTATAACGTATAACGTATAACGTTCAACGTATAACCTATGACGTATAACGTATGACGTATAACGTATAACGTATAACGTATGACGTATAACGTATAACGTATAACGTATAACGTATACCGTATAACGTATAACGTATAACGTATAACGTATAACGTATAACGTATAACGTATAACGTATAACGTATAACGCATAACGTATAACGCATAACGTATAACGCATAACGTATAACGCATAACGTATAACGCATAACGTATAACGCATAACGTATAACGCATAACGTATAACGCATAACGTATAACGGATAACGTATAACGTATAACGTATAACGTATAACGTATAACGTATAACGTATAACGTATAACGTATAACGTATAACGTATAACGTATAACGTATAACGTATAACGTATAACGTATAACGTATAACATGTAACGTATAACGTATAACGTATAACGTATAACGTATAACGTATAACGTATGACGTGTAACGTATAACGTATAACGTATGACCTATAACGTATAACGTATAACGTATAACGTATAACGTATAACGTATAACATCTATCGTATAACGTATAACGTATAACGAATAACGTATAACGTATAACGAATAACGTATAACGTATATCGTATAACGTACAACTTATAACGTATAACGTACAACGTATAACGTATAACGTATAACGTATAACGTATAACGTATACCGTATAACGTATAACGTATAACGTATAACGTATAACGTATAACGTATAACGTATAACGTATAACGTATAACGCATAACGTATAACGTATAACGTATAACGTATGACCTATAACGTATAACGTATAACGTATAACGTTCAACGTATAACCTATGACGTATAACGTATGACGTATAACGTATAACGTATAACGTATGACGTATAACGTATAACGTATAACGTATAACGTATAACGTATAACGTATAACGTATAACGTATAACGTACAACGTATAACGTATGACGTGTAACGTATAACGTATAACGTATGACCTATAACGTATAACGTATAACGTATAACGTATAACGTATAACGTATAACGCATAACGTATAACGCATAACGTATAACGCATAACGTATAACGCATAACGTATAACGCATAACGCATAACGCATAACGTATAACGCATAACGTATAACGCATAACGTATAACGGATAACGTATAACGTATAACGTATAACGTATAACGTATAACGTATAACGTATAACGTATAACGTATAACGTATAACGTATAACGTATAACGTATAACGTATAACGTATAACGAATAACGTATAACGTATATCGTATAACGTATAACGTATAACGTACAACTTATAATGTATAACGTACAACGTATAACGTATAACGTATAACGCATAACGTATAACGTATAACGTATAACCTATGACGTATAACGTATAACGTATAACGTATAACGTATATCGTATAACGTATAACGTATAACGTATAACATGTAACGTACAACGTATAACGAATGACGTATAACGTATAACGTATAACGTATGACGTATAACGTATAACGTATAACGTATAACGTATAACGTATAACGTATAACGTATAACGTATAACGTATAACGTATAACGTATAACGTATAACGTATAACGTATAACGTATAACGTATAACGTATAACATGTAACGTATAACGTATAACGTATAACGTATAACGTATAACGTATAACGTATGACCTATAACGTATAACGTATAACGTATAACGTATAACGTATAACGTATAACGTATAACGTATAACGTATAACGTATAACGTATAACGAATAACGTATAACGTATATCGTATAACGTATAACGTATAACGTACAACTTATAATGTATAACGTATAACGTATAACGTATAACGTATAACGTATAACGTATAACGTATAACGTATAACGTATAACGTATAACGTATAACGTATAACGTATGACCTATAACGTATAACGTATAACGTATAACGTACAACGTATAACGTATGACGTATAACGTATAACGTATAACGTATGACCTATAACGTATAACGTATAACGTATAACGTATAACGTATAACGTATAACGTATAACGTATAACGTATAACGTATAACGTATAACGTATAACGTATAACGTATAACGTATAACGTATAACGTATAACGTATAACGTATAACGTATAACGTATAACGAATAACGTATAACGTATATCGTATAACGTATAACGTATAACGTACAACTTATAATGTATAACGTACAACGTATAACGTATAACGTATAACGCATAACGTATAACGTATAACGTATAACCTATGACGTATAACGTATAACGTATAACGTATAACGTATATCGTATAACGTATAACGTATAACGTATAACATGTAACGTACAACGTATAACGAATGACGTATAACGTATAACGTATAACGTATGACGTATAACGTATAACGTATAACGTATAACGTATAACGTATAACGTATAACGTATAACGTATAACGTATAACGTATAACGTATAACGTATAACGTATAACCTATGACGAATAACGTATAACGTATAACGTATAACGTATAACGTATAACGTATAACCTATGACGTATAACGTGTAACGTATAACGTATAACGTATAACGTATAACGTTAAACGTATAACGTATAACGTAAAACGTATGACGCATTACATACTACGTATAACGTATAACGTTCAACGTATAACCTATGACGTATAACGTATGACGTATAACGTATAACGTATAACGTATGACGTATAACGTATAACGTATAACGTATAACGTATAACGTATAACGTATAACGTATAACGTATAACGTATAACGTATAACGTATAACGTATAACGTATAACGTATAACGTACAACGTATAACGTATGACGTATAACGTATAACGTATAACGTATAACGTATAACGTATAACGTATAACGTATAACGTATAACGTACAACGTATAACGTATGACGTATAACGTATAACGTATAACGTATGACCTATAACGTATAACGTATAACGTATAACGTATAACGTATAACGTATAACGTCTATCGTATAACGTATAACGTATAACGTATAACGTATAACGTATAACGAATAACGTATAACGTATATCGTATAACGTACAACTTATAACGTATAACGTACAACGTATAACGTATAACGTATAACGTATAACGTATAACGTATAACGTATAACGTATAACGTATAACGTATAACGTATAACGTATAACGTATAACGTATAACGTATAACGTGTAACGTATAGCGTATAACGTGTAACGTATAACGTATAACGTATAACGTATAACGTATAACGTATAACGTATAACGTATAACGTATAACATATAACGTATAACGTATAACGTATAAAGTATAACGTATAACGTATAACGTATAACGTATAACGTATAACGTATAACGTATATCGAATAACGTATAACGTATAACGTATAACGTATAACGTATAACGTATAACGTATAACGTATAACGTATAACCTATGACGAATAACGTATAACGTATAACGTATAACGTATAACGTATAACGTATAACCTATGACGTATAACGTGTAACGTATAACGTATAACGTATAACGTATAACGTATAACGTGTAACGAAGTACGTATAAAGTATAACGTATAACGTATATCGTATAACGTATAACGTATAACGTATAACGTATAACGTATAACGTATAACGTATAACGTATAACGTATGACGTATAACGTATAACGTATAACGTATGACCTATAACGTATAACGTATAACGTATAACGTATAACGTATAACGTATAACGTCTATCGTATAACGTATAACGTATAACGTATAACGTATAACGTATAACGAATAACGTATAACGTATATCGTATAACGTACAACTTATAACGTATAACGTACAACGTATAACGTATAACGTATAACGTATAACGTATACCGTATAACGTATAACGTATAACGTATAACGTATAACGTATAACGTATAACGTATAACGTATAACGTATAACGTATAACGTATAACGTATAACGCATAACGTATAACGCATAACGTATAACGCATAACGTATAACGCATAACGTATAACGCATAACGTATAACGCATAACGTATAACGCATAACGTATAACGGATAACGTATAACGTATAACGTATAACGTATAACGTATAACGTATAACGTATAACGTATAACGTATAACGTATAACGTATAACGTATAACCTATAACGTATAACGTATAACGTATAACGTATAACGTATAACGTACAACGTATAACATATAACGCGTAACGAAGTACGTATAACGAATAACGTATAACGTATATCGTATAACGTACAACTTATAACGTACAACGTACAACGTATAACGTATAACGTATAACGTATAACGTATAACGTATAACGTATAACGCATAACGTATAACGCATAACGTATAACGCATAACGTATAACGCATAACGTATAACGCATAACGTATAACGGATAACGTATAACGTATAACGTGTAACGTATAACGTGTAACGTATAACGTGTAACGTATAACGTATAACGTATAACGTATAACGTATAACGTATAACGTATAACGTATAACGTATAACGTATAACGTATAACGTATAACGTATAACGTGTAACGAAGTACGTATAACGAATAACGTATAACGTATATCGTATAACGTACAACTTATAACGAATAACGTACAACGTATAACGTATAACGTATAACGTATAACGTATAACGTATAACGTATAACGTATAACGTATAACGTATAACGTATAACGTATAACGTATAACGTATAACGTATAACGTATAACGTATAACGTATAACGTATAAAGTATAACGTATAACGTATAACCTATAACGTATAACGTATAACGTATAACGTATAACGTATAACGTATAATGTATAACGTATAACGTATAACGTATAAAGTATAACGTATAACGTATAAAGTATAACGTATAACGTATAACGTATAACGTATAACGTATAACGTATAACGAATAACCTATGACGTAAAACGTATAACTTATAACGTGTAACGTATAACGTATAGCCTACAACGTATAACGAATCACGTATAACATATAACGTATAACGTAAAACGTGTAACGAAGAACGTATAAAGAATAACGTATAACGTATATCGTATAACGTACAACTTATAACGTATAACGTACAACGTATAACGTATAACGTATAACGTATAACGAATAACGTATAACGCATAACGTATAACGCATAACGTATAACGCATAACGTATAACGCATAACGTATAACGCATAACGTATAACGTATGACCTATAACGTATAACGTATAACGTATAACGTATAACGTATAACGTGTAACGTATAACGTATAACGTATAACGTATAACGTATAACGTATAACGTATAACGTATAACGTGTAACGTATAACGCATAACGTATAACGCATAACGTATAACGCATAACGTATAACGCATAACGTATAACGTATGACCTATAACGTATAACGTATAACGTATAACGTATAACGTATAACGTGTAACGTATAACGTATAACGTATAACGTATAACGTATAACGTATAACGTATAACGTATAACGTATAACGTATAACGTATAACGTATAACGAATAACGTATAACGTATATCGTATAACGTATAACGTATAACGTACAACTTATAATGTATAACGTACAACGTATAACGTATAACGTATAACGTATAACGTATAACGTATAACGTATAACGTACAACGTATAACGTATGACGTATAACGTATAACGTATAACGTATGACCTATAACGTATAACGTATAACGTATAACGTATAACGTATAACGTATAACGTCTATCGTATAACGTATAACGTATAACGTATAACGTATAACGTATAACGAATAACGTATAACGTATATCGTATAACGTACAACTTATAACGTATAACGTACAACGTATAACGTATAACGTATAACGTATAACGTATACCGTATAACGTATAACGTATAACGTATAACGTATAACGTATAACGTATAACGTATAACATATAACGTATAACGTATAACGTATAACGTATAACGTATAACGTATAACGCATAACGTATAACGCATAACGTATAACGCATAACGTATAACGCATAACGTATAACGCATAACGTATAACGCATAACGTATAACGCATAACGTATAACGCATAACGTATAACGTATAACGTATAACGTATGACCTATAACGTATAACGTATAACGTATAACGTATAACGTATAACGTATAACGTATAACGTACAACGTATAACGTATAACGTATAACGCATAACGTATAACGTATAACGTATAACCTATGACGTATAACGTATAACGTATAACGTATAACGTATATCGTATAACGTATAACGTATAACGTATAACATGTAACGTACAACGTATAACGAATGACGTATAACGTATAACGTATAACGTATGACGTATAACGTATAACGTATAACGTATAACGTATAACGTATAACGTATAACGTATAACGTATAACGTATAACGTATAACGTATAACGTATAACGTATAACGTATAACGTATAACATGTAACGTATAGCGTATAACGTGTAACGTGAAACGTATAACGTATAACGTATAACGTATAACGTATAACGTATAACGTATAACGTATAACATATAACGTATAACGTATAACGTATAAAGTATAACGTATAACGTATAACGTATAACGTATAACGTATAACGTATAACGTATATCGAATAACGTATAACGTATAACGTATAACGTATAACGTATAACGTATAACGTATAACGTATAACGTATAACCTATGACGAATAACGTATAACGTATAACGTATAACGTATAACGTATAACGTATAACCTATGACGTATAACGTGTAACGTATAACGTATAACGTATAACGTATAACGTATAACGTGTAACGAAGTACGTATAAAGTATAACGTATAACGTATATCGTATAACGTATAACGTATAACGTATAACGTATAACGTATAACGTATAACGTAAAACGTATGACGCATTACATACTACGTATAACGTATAACGTTCAACGTATAACCTATGACGTATAACGTATGACGTATAACGTATAACGTATAACGTATGACGTATAACGTATAACGTATAACGTATAACGTATAACGTATAACGTATAACGTATAACGTATAACGTATAACGTATAACGTATAACGTATAACGTATAACGTATAACGTATAACGTACAACGTATAACGTATGACGTATAACGTATAACGTATAACGTATAACGTATAACGTATAACGTATAACGTATAACGTATAACGTACAACGTATAACGTATGACGTATAACGTATAACGTATAACGTATGACCTATAACGTATAACGTATAACCTATAACGTATAACGTATAACGTATAACGTCTATCGTATAACGTATAACGTATAACGTATAACGTATAACGTATAACGAATAACGTATAACGTATATCGTATAACGTACAACTTATAACGTATAACGTACAACGTATAACGTATAACGTATAACGTATAACGTATACCGTATAACGTATAACGTATAACGTATAACGTATAACGTATAACGTATAACGTATAACGTATAACGTATAACGTATAACGTATAACGCATAACGTATAACGCATAACGTATAACGCATAACGTATAACGCATAACGTATAACGCATAACGTATAACGCATAACGTATAACGCATAACGTATAACGGATAACGTATAACGTATAACGTATAACGTATAACGTATAACGTATAACGTATAACGTATAACGTATAACGTATAACGTATAACGTATAACGTATAACGTATAACGTATAACGTATGACGTATAACGTATAACGTACAACGTATAACGTATAACGTGTAACGAAGTACGTATAACGAATAACGTATAACGTATATCGTATAACGTACAACTTATAACGTACAACGTACAACGTATAACGTATAACGTATAACGTATAACGTATAACGTATAACGAATAACGTATAACGCATAACGTATAACGCATAACGTATAACGCATAACGTATAACGTATAACGTATAACGTATAACGTATAACGTATAACGTATAACGTATAACGTATAACGTATAACGTGTAACGAAGTACGTATAACGAATAACGTATAACGTATATCGTATAACGTACAACTTATAACGTATAACGTACAACGTATAACGTATAACGTATAACGTATAACGTATAACGTATAACGTATAACGTATAACGTATAACGTATAACGTATAACGTATAACGTATAACGTATAACGTATAACGTATAACGTATAAAGTATAACGTATAACGTATAACCTATAACGTATAACGTATAACGTATAACGTATAACGTATAACGTATAATGTATAACGTATAACGTATAACGTATAACGTATAACGTATAACGTATAAAGTATAACGTATAACGTATAACGTATAACGTATAACGTATAACGTATAACGAATAACCTGTGACGTAAAACGTATAACTTATAACGTGTAACGTATAACGTATAGCCTACAACGTATAACGAATCACGTATAACATATAACGTATAACGTATAACGTGTAACGAAGAACGTATAAAGAATAACGTATAACGTATATCGTATAACGTACAACTTATAACGTATAATGTACAACGTATAACGTATAACGTATAACGTATAACGAATAACGTATAACGTATAACGTATAACGTATAACGTATAACGTATAACGTATAACGTATAACGTATAACGTATAACGTATAACGTATAACGTATAACGTATAACGTATAACGCATAACATGTAATGTATAACGAATAACGTATAACGTATAAGGTATAACGTATAACGTATAACGTATAACGTACAAAGTATAACGTATCACGTATAACGTATTACGAATAACCTATAACGTATAACGTATAATGTATAACGTATAACGTATAACGTATAACGTATAACGTATAACGTATAACGTATAACGTATAGCCTATGACGTAAAACGTATCACTTATAACGTGTAACGTATAACGTATAGCGTACAACGTATAACGTATCACGTATAACATATAACGTATAACGTATAACGTGTAACGAAGAACGTATAAAGAATAACGTATAACGTATATCGTATAACGTACAACTTATAACGTATAACGTACAACGTATAACGTATAACGTATAACGAATAACGTATAACGTATAACGTATAACGTATAACGTATAACGTATAACGTATAACGTATAACGTATAACGTATAACGTATAACGTATAACGTACAACGTATAACGTATAACGCATAACATGTAATGTATAACGTATAACGTATAATGTATAACGTATAACGTATAACGTATAACGTACAAAGTATAACGTATCACGTATAACGTATTACGAATAACCTATAACGTATAACGTATAACGTAACCCCTATAACGTATAAAGTATAACGTATAACGTATATCGTATAACGTATAACGTATACCGTATATCGTAAAACGTATAACGTATAACGTATAACGTATAACGTGTAACGATGTACGTATAAAGTATAACGTATAACGTATAACGTATAACGTATAACTAATAACGTATAACGTATAACGCATAACGCATAACGTATAACGTATAACGTATAACGTATAACGTATAACGTATAACGTATAACGAATAACGTATAACGTATAACGTATAACGTATAACGTATAACGTATAACGTATAACGTACAACGTATAACGTATGACGTATAACGTATAACCTATAACGTATGACGTATAACGTATAACGTATAACGTATAACGTATAACGTATAACGTATAACGTATAACGTACAACGTATAACGTATGACGTATAACGTATAACCTATAACGTATGACGTATAACGTATAACGTATAACGTATAACGTATAACGTATAACGTATAACGTATAACGTATAACGTATAACGTATAACGTATAACGTATAACGTATAACGTATAACGTATAACGTATAACGTATAACGTATAACGTATAACGTATAACGTATAACGTATAACGTATAACGTATAACGAATAACGTATAACGTATATCGTATAACGTATAACGTATAACGTACAACTTATAATGTATAACGTACAACGTATAACGTATAACGTATAACGCATAACGTATAACGTATAACGTATAACCTATGACGTATAACGTATAACGTATAACGTATAACGTATATCGTATAACGTATAACGTATAACGTATAACATGTAACGTACAACGTATAACGAATGACGTATAACGTATAACGTATAACGTATGACGTATAACGTATAACGTATAACGTATAACGTATAACGTATAACGTATAACGTATAACGTATAACGTATAACGTATAACGTATAACGTATAACGTATAACGTATAACGTATAACATGTAACGTATAGCGTATAACGTGTAACGTATAACGTATAACGTATAACGTATAACGTATAACCTATGACGTATAACGTATAACGTATAACGTATAACGTATATCGTATAACGTATAACGTATAACGTATAACATGTAACGTACAACGTATAACGAATGACGTATAACGTATAACGTATAACGTATGACGTATAACGTATAACGTATAACGTATAACGTATAACGTATAACGTATAACGTATAACGTATAACGTATAACGTATAACGTATAACGTATAACGTATAACGTATAACGTATAACGTATAACGTATAACATGTAACGTATAGCGTATAACGTATAACGTATAACGTATAACGTATAACGTATAACGTATATCGAATAACGTATAACGTATAACGTATAACGTATAACGTATAACGTATAACGTATAACGTATAACGTATAACGTATAACCTATGACGAATAACGTATAACGTATAACGTATAACGTATAACGTATAACGTATAACCTATGACGTATAACGTGTAACGTATAACGTATAACGTATAACGTATAACGTATAACGTATAACGTGTAACGAAGTACGTATAAAGTATAACGTATAACGTATATCGTATAACGTATAACGTATAACGTATAACGTATAACGTATAACGTAAAACGTATGACGCATTACATACTACGTATAACGTATAACGTTCAACGTATAACCTATGACGTATAACGTATGACGTATAACGTATAACGTATAACGTATGACGTATAACGTATAACGTATAACGTATAACGTATAACGTATAACGTATAACGTATAACGTATAACGTATAACGTATAACGTATAACGTACAACGTATAACGTATGACGTATAACGTATAACGTATAACGTATAACGTATAACGCATAACGTATAACGTATAACGTATAACGTACAACGTATAACGTATGACGTATAACGTATAACGTATAACGTATAACGTATGACCTATAACGTATAACGTATAACGTATAACGTATAACGTATAACGTATAACGTCTATCGTATAACGTATAACGTATAACGTATAACGTATAACGTATAACGAATAACGTATAACGTATATCGTATAACGTACAACTTATAACGTATAACGTACAACGTATAACGTATAACGTATAACGTATAACGTATACCGTATAACGTATAACGTATAACGTATAACGTATAACGTATAACGTATAACGTATAACGTATAACGTATAACGTATAACGTATAACGTATAACGTATAACGCATAACGTATAACGTATAACGTATAACGTATAACGTATAACGTAGAACGTATAACGTATAACGTATAACGTATAACGTACAACGTATAACGTATGACGTATAACGTATAACGTATAACGTATAACGTACAACGTATAACGTATAACGTATAACGTATAACGTATACCGTATAACGTATAACGTATAACGTATAACGTATAACGTATAACGTATAACGTATAACGTATAACGTATAACGTATAACGCATAACGTATAACGCATAACGTATAACGCATAACGTATAACGCATAACGTATAACGCATAACGTATAACGCATAACGTATAACGGATAACGTATAACGTATAACGTATAACGTATAACGTATAACGTATAACGTATAACGTATAACGTATAACGTATAACGTATAACGTATAACGTATAACGTATAACGTATAACGTATAACGTATAACGTATAACGTATAACGTATAACGTATAACGTATAACGTATAACGTATAACGTATAACGTATAACGTATAACGTATAACGTGTAACGAAGTACGTATAACGAATAACGTATAACGTATATCGTATAACGTACAACTTATAACGTACAACGTACAACGTATAACGTATAACGTATAACGTATAACGTATAACGTATAACGCATAACGTATAACGCATAACGTATAACGCATAACGTATAACGCATAACGTATAACGCATAACGTATAACGGATAACGTATAACGTATAACGTATAACGTATAACGTATAACGTATAACGTATAACGTATAACGTATAACGTATAACGTATAACGTATAACGTATAACGTATAACGTATAACGTATAACGTATAACGTATAACGTATAACGTATAACGTATAACGTATAACGTATAACGTATAACGTATAACGTGTAACGAAGTACGTATAACGAATAACGTATAACGTATATCGTATAACGTACAACTTATAACGTATAACGTACAACGTATAACGTATAACGTATAACGTATAACGTATAACGTATAACGTATAACGTATAACGTATAACGTATAACGTATAACGTATAACGTATAACGTATAACGTATAACGTATAACGTATAACGTATAAAGTATAACGTATAACGTATAACCTATAACGTATAACGTATAACGTATAACGTATAACGTATAACGTATAATGTATAACGTATAACGTATAACGTATAACGTATAACGTATAACGTATAAAGTATAACGTATAACGTATAACGTATAACGTATAACGTATAACGTATAACGAATAACCTATGACGTAAAACGTATAACTTATAACGTGTAACGTATAACGTATAGCGTACAACGTATAACGAATCACGTATAACATATAACGTATAACGTATAACGTGTAACGAAGAACGTATAAAGAATAACGTATAACGTATATCGTATAACGTACAACTTATAACGTATAACGTACAACGTATAACGTATAACGTATAACGAATAACGTATAACGTATAACGTATAACGTATAACGTATAACGTATAACGTATAACGTATAACGTATAACGTATAACGTATAACGTATAACGTATAACGCATAACATGTAATGTATAACGTATAACGTATAATGTATAACGTATAACGTACAACGTATAACGTACAAAGTATAACGTATCACGTATAACGTATTACGAATAACCTATAACGTATAACGTATAATGTATAACGTATAACGTATAACGTATAACGTATAACGTATAACGTATAACGTATAAAGTATAACGTATAACGTATAACGTATATCGTATAACGTATAACGTATACCGTATATCGTAAAACGTATTACGTATAGTATAACGTATAACGTATAACGTGTAACGATGTACGTATAAAGTATAACGTATAACGTATAACGTATATCGTATAACTAATAACGTATAACGTATAACGCATAACGTATAACGTATAACGTATAACGTATAACGTATAACGTATAACGTATAACGTAAAACGTATGACGCATTACATACTACGTATAACGTATAACGTTCAACGTATAACCTATGACGTATAACGTATAACGTATAACGTATAACGTATAACGTATAACGTATAACGTATAACGTATAACGTATAACGTATAGTGTATAACGTATAACATGTAACGTATAGCGTATAACGTGTAACGTATAATGTATAACGTATAACGTATAACGTATAACGTATAACGTATAACGTATAACGTATAACGTATAACGTATAACGTATAACGTATAACTTATAAAGTATAACGTATAACGTATAACGTATAACGTATAACGTATAACGTATAACGTATATCGTATAACGTATAACGTATAACGAATAACGTAAAACGTATAACGTATAACGTATAACGTATAACGTGTAACGAAGAACGTATAAACAATAACGTATAACGTATAACGTATAACCTATGACGTATAACGTATAACGTATAACGTATAACCTATGACGTATAACGTGTAACGTATAACGTATAACGTATAACGTATAACGTATAACGTATAACGTATAAAGTATAACGTATAACGTATAACGTATAACGTATAACGTATAACGTATAACGTATAACCTACGACGTATAACGTATAACTTATAACGTGTAACGTATAACGTATAGCGTACAACGTATAACGTATCACGTATAACATATAACGTATAACGTATAACGTGTAACGAAGAACGTATAACGTATAACGTATAACGTATAACGTATAACGTATAACGTGTAACGAAGTACGTATAACGAATAACGTATAACGTATATCGTATAACGTACAACTTATAACGTATAACGTACAACGTATAACGTATAACGTATAACGTATAACGTATAACATATAACGTATAACGTATAACGTATAACGTATAACGTATAACGTATAACGTATAACGTATAACGTATAACGTATAAAGTATAACGTATAACGTATAACCTATAACGTATAACGTATAACGTATAACGTATAACGTATAACGTATAACGTATAATGTATAACGTATAACGTATAACGTATAACGTATAACGTATAAAGTATAACGTATAACGTATAACATATAACGTATAACGTATAACGTATAACGTATAACCTATGACGTAAAACGTATAACTTATAACGTGTAACGTATAACGTATAACGAATAACGTATAACGTATAACGTATAACGTATAACGTATAACCTATGACGTATAACGTATAACGTATAACGTATAACCTATGACGTATAACGTGTAACGTATAACGTATAACGTATAACGTATAACGTATAACGTATAACGTATAACGTATAACGTATAACGTATAACGTATAACGTATAAAGTATAACGTATAACGTATAACCTATAACGTATAACGTATAACGTATAACGTATAACGTATATCGTATAACGTATAACGTATAACGAATAACGTAAAACGTATAACGTATAACGTATAACGTATAACGTGTAACGAAGAACGTATAAACAATAACGTATAACGTATAACGTATAACGTATAACGTATATCGTATAACGTACAACGTATAACGTATAACGTATAACGTAAAACGTATAACGTATAACGTATAACTAATAACGTATAACGCATAACGCATAACGTATAACGTATAACGTATAACGTATAACGTATAACGTATAACGTACAACGTATATCGTATAACTAATAACGTATAACGTATAACGCATAACGTATAACGTATAATGTATAACGTATAACGTATAACGTATAACGTATAACGTATAACGTATAACGTAAAACGTATAACGTATAACGTATAACGTACAACGTATAACGTATGACGTATAACGTATAACGTATAACGTATGACGTATAACGTATAACGTATAACGTATAACGTATAACGTATAACGTATAACGTATAACGTATAACGTATAACGTATAACGTATAACGTATAACGTATAACGTATAACGTATAACGTATAACGTATAACGTATAACATGTAACGTATAGCGTAAAACGTGTAACGTATAACGTATAACGTATAACGTATAACGTATAACGTATAACGTATAACGTATAACGTATAACGTATAACGTATAACGTATAAAGTATAACGTATAACGTATAACGTATAACGTATAACGTATAACGTATAACGTATATCGTATAACGTATAACGTATAACGTATAACGTATAACGTATAACGTATAACGTATAACGTATAACCTATGACGAATAACGTATAACGTATAACGTATAACGTATAACGTATAACGTATAACGTATAACCTATGACGTATAACGTGTAACGTATAACGTATAACGTATAACGTATAACGTATAACGTATAACGTATAACGTGTAACGAAGTACGCCTAAAGTATAACGTATAACGTATATCGTATAACGTATAACGTATAACGTATAACGTATAACGTATAACGTATAACGTAAAACGTATGACGCATTACATACTACGTATAACGTATAACGTTCAACGTATAACCTATGACGTATAACGTATGAGGTATAACGTATAACGTATAACGTATGACGTATAACGTATAACGTATAACGTATAACGTATAACGTATAACGTATAACGTATAACGTATAACGTATAACGTATAACGTATAACGTATAACGTATAGCGTATAACGTATAACGTATAACGTATAACGTATAACGTATAACGTATAACGTATAACGTATAACGTACAACGTATAACGTATGACGTATAACGTATAACGTATAACGTATGACCTATAACGTATAACGTATAACGTATAACGTATAACGTATAACGTATAACGTATAACGTCTATCGTATAACGTATTAATGTATAACGTATAACGTATAACGTATAACGAATAACGTATAACGTAAATCGTATAACGTACAACTTACAACGTATAACGTACAACGTATAACGTATAACGTATAACGTATAACGTATAACGTATAACGTATAACGTATAAAGTATAACGTATAACGTATAACCTATAACGTATAACGTATAACGTATAACGTATAACGTATAACGTATAACGTATAATGTATAACGTATAACGTATAACGTATAACGTATAACGTATAAAGTATAACGTATAACGTATAACATATAACGTATAACGTATAACGTATAACGTATACCTATGACGTAAAACGTATAACTTATAACGTGTAACGTATAACGTATAGCGTACAACGCATAACGTATCACGTATAACATATAACGTATAACGTATAACGTGTAACGTATAACGTATAACGTATAACGTATAACGTATAACGTATAACGTATAACGTATAACGTATAACGTATAAAGTATAACGTATAACGTATAACCTATAACGTATAACGTATAACGTATAACGTATAACGTATATCGTATAACGTATAACGTATAACGAATAACGTAAAACGTATAACGTATAACGTATAACGTATAACGTGTAACGAAGAACGTATAAACAATAACGTATAACGTATATCGTATAACGTACAACTTATAACGTATAACGTACAACGTATAACGTATAACGTATAACGTATAACGTATAACGTATAACGAATAACGGATAACGTATAACGTATAACGTATAACGTATAACGTATAACGTATAGCGTATAACGTATAACGTATAACGTATAACGTATAACGTATAACGCATAACATGTAATGTATAACGTATAACGTATAATGTATAACGTATAACGTATAACGTATAACGTACAACGTATATCGTATAACTAACAACGTATAACGTATAACGCATAACGTATAACGTATAATGTATAACGTATAACGTATAACGTATAACGTATAACGTATAACGTATAACGTATAACGTATAACGTATAACGTACAACGTATAACGTATGACGTATAACGTATAACGTATAACGTATGACGTATAACGTATAACGTATAACGTATAACGTATAACGTATAACGTATAACGTATAACGTATAACGTATAACGTATAACGTATAACGTATAACGTATAACGTATAACGTATAACGTATAACGTATAACGTATAACATGTAACGTATAGCGTATAACGTGTAACGTATAACGTATAACGTATAACCTATAACGTATAACGTATAACGTATAACGTATAACGTATAACGTATAACGTATAACGTATAAAGTATAACGTATAACGTATAACGTATAACGTATAACGTATAACGTATAACGTATATCGTATAACGTATAACGTATAACGTATAACGTATAACGTATAACGTATAACGTATAACCTATGACGAATAACGTATAACGTATAACGTATAACGTATAACGTATAACGTATAACGTATAACGTATAACGTATAACGTATAACGTGTAACCAAGTACGTATAAAGTATAACGTATATCGTATATCGTATAACGTGTAACGAAGAACGTATAAAGAATAACGTATAACGTATATCGTATAACGTACAACTTATAACGTATAACGTACAACGTATAACGTATAACGTATAACGAATAACGTATAACGTATAACGTATAACGTATAACGTATAACGTATAACGTATAGCGTATAACGTATAACGTATAACGTATAACGTATAACGTATAACGCATAACATGTAATGTATAACGTATAACGTATAACGTGTAACGAAGTACGTATAAAGTATAACGTATAACGTATATCGTATAACGTATAACGTATAACGTATAACGTATAACGTATAACATGTAACGTATAGCGTATAACGTGTAACGTATAACGTATAACGTATAACCTATAACGTATAACGTATAACGTGTAACGTATAACGTATAACGTATAACGTATAACGTATAAAGTATAACGTATAACGTATAACGTATAACGTATAACATGTAACGTATAGCGTATAACGTGTAACGTATAACGTATAACGTATAACCTATAACGTATAACGTATAACGTATAACGTATAACGTATAACGTATAACGTATAACGTATAACGTATAACGAATAACGTATAACGTAAATCGTATAACGTACAACTTACAACGTATAACGTACAACGTATAACGTATAACGTATAACGTATAACGTATAACGTATAACGTATAACGTATAAAGTATAACGTATAACGTATAACCTATAACGTATAACGTATAACGTATAACGTATAACGTATAACGTATAACGTATAATGTATAACGTATAACGTATAACGTATAACGTATAACGTATAAAGTATAACGTATAACGTATAACATATAACGTATAACGTATAACGTATAACGTATAACCTATGACGTAAAACGTATAACTTATAACGTGTAACGTATAACGTATAGCGTATAACGTATAACGTATAACGTATAACGTATAACGTATAACGTATAACGTATAACATGTAACGTATAGCGTATAACGTGTAACGTATAACGTATAACGTATAACCTATAACGTATAACGTATAACGTATAACGTATAACGTATAACGTATAACGTATAACGTATAAAGTATAACGTATAACGTATAACGTATAACGTATAACGTATAACGTATAACGTATATCGTATAACGTATAACGTATAACGTATAACGTATAACGTATAAAGTATAACGTATAACGTATAACCTATAACGTATAACGTATAACGTATAACGTATAACGTATAACGTATAACGTATAATGTATAACGTATAACGTATAACGTATAACGTATAACGTATAAAGTATAACGTATAACGTATAACATATAACGTATAACGTATAACGTATAACGTATAACCTATGACGTAAAACGTATAACTTATAACGTGTAACGTATAACGTATAACGAATAACGTATAACGTATAACGTATAACGTATAACGTATAACCTATGACGTATAACGTATAACGTATAACGTATAACCTATGACGTATAACGTGTAACGTATAACGTATAACGTATAACGTATAACGTATAACGTATAACGTATAACGTATAACGTATAACGTATAACGTATAACGTATAAAGTATAACGTATAACGTATAACCTATAACGTATAACGTATAACGTATAACGTATAACGTATATCGTATAACGTATAACGTATAACGAATAACGTAAAACGTATAACGTATAACGTATAACGTATAACGTGTAACGAAGAACGTATAAACAATAACGTATAACGTATAACGTATAACGTATAACGTATATCGTATAACGTATAACGTATAACGTATAACGTATAACGTAAAACGTATAACGTATAACGTATAACTAATAACGTATAACGCATAACGCATAACGTATAACGTATAACGTATAACGTATAACGTATAACGTATAACGTACAACGTATATCGTATAACTAATAACGTATAACGTATAACGCATAACGTATAACGTATAATGTATAACGTATAACGTATAACGTATAACGTATAACGTATAACGTATAACGTAAAACGTATAACGTATAACGTATAACGTACAACGTATAACGTATGACGTATAACGTATAACGTATAACGTATGACGTATAACGTATAACGTATAACGTATAACGTATAACGTATAACGTATAACGTATAACGTATAACGTATAACGTATAACGTATAACGTATAACGTATAACGTATAACGTATAACGTATAACGTATAACGTATAACATGTAACGTATAGCGTAAAACGTGTAACGTATAACGTATAACGTATAACGTATAACGTATAACGTATAACGTATAACGTATAACGTATAACGTATAACGTATAACGTATAAAGTATAACGTATAACGTATAACGTATAACGTATAACGTATAACGTATAACGTATATCGTATAACGTATAACGTATAACGTATAACGTATAACGTATAACGTATAACGTATAACCTATGACGAATAACGTATAACGTATAACGTATAACGTATAACGTATAACGTATAACGTATAACCTATGACGTATAACGTGTAACGTATAACGTATAACGTATAACGTATAACGTATAACGTATAACGTATAACGTGTAACGAAGTACGCCTAAAGTATAACGTATAACGTATATCGTATAACGTATAACGTATAACGTATAACGTATAACGTATAACGTATAACGTAAAACGTATGACGCATTACATACTACGTATAACGTATAACGTTCAACGTATAACCTATGACGTATAACGTATGAGGTATAACGTATAACGTATAACGTATGACGTATAACGTATAACGTATAACGTATAACGTATAACGTATAACGTATAACGTATAACGTATAACGTATAACGTATAACGTATAACGTATAACGTATAGCGTATAACGTATAACGTATAACGTATAACGTATAACGTATAACGTATAACGTATAACGTATAACGTACAACGTATAACGTATGACGTATAACGTATAACGTATAACGTATGACCTATAACGTATAACGTATAACGTATAACGTATAACGTATAACGTATAACGTATAACGTCTATCGTATAACGTATAATGTATAACGTATAACGTATAACGTATAACGAATAACGTATAACGTAAATCGTATAACGTACAACTTACAACGTATAACGTACAACGTATAACGTATAACGTATAACGTATAACGTATAACGTATAACGTATAACGTATAAAGTATAACGTATAACGTATAACCTATAACGTATAACGTATAACGTATAACGTATAACGTATAACGTATAACGTATAATGTATAACGTATAACGTATAACGTATAACGTATAACGTATAAAGTATAACGTATAACGTATAACATATAACGTATAACGTATAACGTATAACGTATAACCTATGACGTAAAACGTATAACTTATAACGTGTAACGTATAACGTATAGCGTACAACGCATAACGTATCACGTATAACATATAACGTATAACGTATAACGTGTAACGTATAACGTATAACGTATAACGTATAACGTATAACGTATAACGTATAACGTATAACGTATAACGTATAACGTATAAAGTATAACGTATAACGTATAACCTATAACGTATAACGTATAACGTATAACGTATAACGTATATCGTATAACGTATAACGTATAACGAATAACGTAAAACGTATAACGTATAACGTATAACGTATAACGTGTAACGAAGAACGTATAAACAATAACGTATAACGTATATCGTATAACGTACAACTTATAACGTATAACGTACAACGTATAACGTATAACGTATAACGTATAACGTATAACGTATAACGAATAACGGATAACGTATAACGTATAACGTATAACGTATAACGTATAACGTATAGCGTATAACGTATAACGTATAACGTATAACGTATAACGTATAACGCATAACATGTAATGTATAACGTATAACGTATAATGTATAACGTATAACGTATAACGTATAACGTACAACGTATATCGTATAACTAACAACGTATAACGTATAACGCATAACGTATAACGTATAATGTATAACGTATAACGTATAACGTATAACGTATAACGTATAACGTATAACGTATAACGTATAACGTATAACGTACAACGTATAACGTATGACGTATAACGTATAACGTATAACGTATGACGTATAACGTATAACGTATAACGTATAACGTATAACGTATAACGTATAACGTATAACGTATAACGTATAACGTATAACGTATAACGTATAACGTATAACGTATAACGTATAACGTATAACGTATAACGTATAACATGTAACGTATAGCGTATAACGTGTAACGTATAACGTATAACGTATAACCTATAACGTATAACGTATAACGTATAACGTATAACGTATAACGTATAACGTATAACGTATAAAGTATAACGTATAACGTATAACGTATAACGTATAACGTATAACGTATAACGTATATCGTATAACGTATAACGTATAACGTATAACGTATAACGTATAACGTATAACGTATAACCTATGACGAATAACGTATAACGTATAACGTATAACGTATAACGTATAACGTATAACGTATAACGTATAACGTATAACGTATAACGTGTAACCAAGTACGTATAAAGTATAACGTATATCGTATATCGTATAACGTGTAACGAAGAACGTATAAAGAATAACGTATAACGTATATCGTATAACGTACAACTTATAACGTATAACGTACAACGTATAACGTATAACGTATAACGAATAACGTATAACGTATAACGTATAACGTATAACGTATAACGTATAACGTATAGCGTATAACGTATAACGTATAACGTATAACGTATAACGTATAACGCATAACATGTAATGTATAACGTATAACGTATAACGTGTAACGAAGTACGTATAAAGTATAACGTATAACGTATATCGTATAACGTATAACGTATAACGTATAACGTATAACGTATAACGTATAACATGTAACGTATAGCGTATAACGTGTAACGTATAACGTATAACGTATAACCTATAACGTATAACGTATAACGTGTAACGTATAACGTATAACGTATAACGTATAACGTATAAAGTATAACGTATAACGTATAACGTATAACGTATAACATGTAACGTATAGCGTATAACGTGTAACGTATAACGTATAACGTATAACCTATAACGTATAACGTATAACGTATAACGTATAACGTATAACGTATAACGTATAACGTATAACGTATAACGAATAACGTATAACGTAAATCGTATAACGTACAACTTACAACGTATAACGTACAACGTATAACGTATAACGTATAACGTATAACGTATAACGTATAACGTATAACGTATAAAGTATAACGTATAACGTATAACCTATAACGTATAACGTATAACGTATAACGTATAACGTATAACGTATAACGTATAATGTATAACGTATAACGTATAACGTATAACGTATAACGTATAAAGTATAACGTATAACGTATAACATATAACGTATAACGTATAACGTATAACGTATAACCTATGACGTAAAACGTATAACTTATAACGTGTAACGTATAACGTATAGCGTACAACGCATAACGTATCACGTATAACATATAACGTATAACGTATAACGTGTAACGAAGAACGTATAAAGAATAACGTATAACGTATATCGTATAACGTACAACTTATAACGTATAACGTACAACGTATAACGTATAACGTATAACGTATAACGTATAACGTATAACGTATAACGTATAACGTATAACCTATGACGTAAAAAGTATAACATATAACGTATAACGTATAACGTGTAACGAAGAACGTATAACGTATAACGTATAACGTATAACGTATAACGTATAACGTGTAACGAAGTACGTATAACGAATAACGTATAACGTATATCGTATAACGTACAACTTATAACGTATAACGTACAACGTATAACGTATAACGTATAACGTATAACGTATAACATATAACGTATAACGTATAACGTATAACGTATAACGTATAACGTATAACGTATAACGTATAACGTATAACGTATAAAGTATAACGTATAACGTATAACCTATAACGTGTAACGTATAACGTATAACGTATAACGTATAACGTATAACGTATAACGTATAACGTATAACGTATAACGTATAAAGTATAACGTATAACGTATAACCTATAACGTATAACGTATAACGTATAACGTATAACGTATATCGTATAACGTATAACGTATAACGAATAACGTAAAACGTATAACGTATAACGTATAACGTATAACGTGTAACGAAGAACGTATAAACAATAACGTATAACGTATATCGTATAACGTACAACTTATAACGTATAACGTACAACGTATAACGTATAACGTATAACGTATAACGTATAACGTATAACGAATAACGGATAACGTATAACGTATAACGTATAACGTATAACGTGTAACGTATAGCGTATAACGTATAACGTATAACGTATAACGTATAACGTATAACGCATAACATGTAATGTATAACGTATAACGTATAATGTATAACGTATAACGTATAACGTATAACGTACAACGTATATCGTATAACTAACAACGTATAACGTATAACGCATAACGTATAACGTATAATGTATAACGTATAACGTATAACGTATAACGTATAACGTATAACGTATAACGTATAACGTATAACGTATAACGTACAACGTATAACGTATGACGTATAACGTATAACGTATAACGTATGACGTATAACGTATAACGTATAACGTATAACGTATAACGTATAACGTATAACGTATAACGTATAACGTATAACGTATAACGTATAACGTATAACGTATAACGTATAACGTATAACGTATAACGTATAACGTATAACATGTAACGTATAGCGTATAACGTGTAACGTATAACGTATAACGTATAACCTATAACGTATAACGTATAACGTATAACGTATAACGTATAACGTATAACGTATAACGTATAAAGTATAACGTATAACGTATAACGTATAACGTATAACGTATAACGTATAACGTATAACGTATATCGTATAACGTATAACGTATAACGTATAACGTATAACGTATAACGTATAACGTATAACCTATGACGAATAACGTATAACGTATAACGTATAACGTATAACGTATAACGTATAACGTATAACGTATAACGTATAACGTATAACGTGTAACGAAGTACGTATAAAGTATAACGTATATCGTATATCGTATAACGTGTAACGAAGAACGTATAAAGAATAACGTATAACGTATATCGTATAACGTACAACTTATAACGTATAACGTACAACGTATAACGTATAACGTATAACGAATAACGTATAACGTATAACGTATAACGTATAACGTATAACGTATAACGTATAGCGTATAACGTATAACGTATAACGTATAACGTATAACGTATAACGCATAACATGTAATGTATAACGTATAACGTATAACGTGTAACGAAGTACGTATAAAGTATAACGTATAACGTATATCGTATAACGTATAACGTATAACGTATAACGTATAACGTATAACATGTAACGTATAGCGTATAACGTGTAACGTATAACGTATAACGTATAACCTATAACGTATAACGTATAACGTGTAACGTATAACGTATAACGTATAACGTATAACGTATAAAGTATAACGTATAACGTATAACGTATAACGTATAACATGTAACGTATAGCGTATAACGTGTAACGTATAACGTATAACGTATAACCTATAACGTATAACGTATAACGTATAACGTATAACGTATAACGTATAACGTATAACGTATAAAGTATAACGTATAACGTATAACGTATAACGTATAACGTATAACGTATAACGTATATCGTATAACGTATAACGTATAACGTATAACGTATAGCGTATAACGTATAACCTATGACATATAACGTGTAACGTATAACGTATAACGTATAACGTATAACGTATAACGTATAACGTGTAACGAAGTACGTATAAAGTATAACGTATAACGTATATCGTATAACGTGTAACGAAGAACGTATAAAGAATAACGTATAACGTATATCGTATAACGTACAACTTATAACGTATAACGTACAACGTATAACATATAACGTATAACGAATAACGTATAACGTATAACGTATAACGTATAACGTATAACGTATAACGTATAGCGTATAACGTATAACGTATAACGTATAACGTATAACGTATAACGCATAACATGTAATGTATAACGTATAACGTATAATGTATAACGTATAACGTATAACGTATAACGTACAAAGTATAACGTATCACGTATAACGTATTACGAATAACCTATAACGTATAACGTATAACGTAACCCCTATAACGTATAAAGTATAACGTATAACGTATATCGTATAACGTATAACGTATACCGTATATCGTAAAACGTATAACGTATAACGTATAACGTATAACGTGTAACGATGTACGTATAAAGTATAACGTATAACGTATAACGTATAACGTATAACTAATAACGTATAACGTATAACGCATAACGTATAACGTATAACGTATAACGTATAACGTATAACGTATAACGTACAACGTATATCGTATAACTAATAACGTATAACGTATAACGCATAACGTATAACGTATAATGTATAACGTATAACGTATAACGTATAACGTATAACGTATAACGTATAACGTATAACGTATAACGTATAACGTATAACGTACAACGTATAACGTATGACGTATAACGTATAACGTATAACGTATGACGTATAACGTATAACGTATAACGTATAACGTATAACGTATAACGTATAACGTATAACGTATAACGTATAACGTATAACGTATAACGTATAACGTATAACGTATAACGTATATCGTATAACGTATAACGTATAACGTATATCGTATAACGTATAACGTATAACGTATAACGTATAACGTATAACGTATAACGTATAACCTATGACGAATAACGTATAACGTATAACGTATAACGTATAACGTATAACGTATAACGTATAACCTATGACGTATAACGTGTAACGTATAACGTATAACGTATAACGTATAACGTATAACGTATAACGTATAACGTATAACGTATAACGTGTAACGAAGTACGCCTAAAGTATAACGTATAACGTATATCGTATAACGTATAACGTATAACGTATAACGTATAACGTATAACGTAAAACGTATGACGCATTACATACTACGTATAACGTATAACGTTCATCGTATAACCTATGACGTATAACGTATGAGGTATAACGTATAACGTATGAGGTATAACGTATAACGTATAACGTATGACGTATAACGTATAACGTATAACGTATAACGTATAACGTATAACGTATAACGTATAACGTATAACGTATAACGTATAACGTATAACGTATAACGTATAACGTATAACGTATAACGTATAACGTACAACGTATAACGTATGACGTATAACGTATAACGTATAACGTATGACCTATAACGTATAACGTATAACGTATAACGTATAACGTATAACGTATAACGTCTATCGTATAACGTATAATGTATAACGTATAACGTATAACGTATAACGAATAACGTATAACGTAAATCGTATAACGTACAACTTATAACGTATAACGTACAACGTATAACGTATAACGTATAACGTATAACGAATAACGTATAACGTATAACGTATAACGTATAACGTATAACGTATAACGTATAACGTATAACGTATAACGTATAACGTATAACGCGTAACGTATAACGCATAACGCATAACGCATAACGTATAACGCATAACGTATAACGCATAACGTATAACGCATAACGTATAACGCATAACGTATAACGTATAACGTATAACGTATAACGTATAACGTATAACGTATAATGTATAACGTATAACGTATAACGTATAACGTATAACGTATAACGTGTAACGAAGTACGTATAAAGTATAACGTATAACGTATATCGTATAACGTGTAACGAAGAACGTATAAAGAATAACGTATAACGTATATCGTATAACGTACAACTTATAACGTATAACGTACAACGTATAACGTATAACGTATAACGAATAACGTATAACGTATAACGTATAACGTATAACGTATAACGTATAACGTATAGCGTATAACGTATAACGTATAACGTATAACGTATAACGTATAACGCATAACATGTAATGTATAACGTATAACGTATAATGTATAACGTATAACGTATAAGGTATAACGTACAAAGTATAACGTATCACGTATAACGTATTACGAATAACCTATAACGTATAACGTATAACGTAACCCCTATAACGTATAAAGTATAACGTATAACGTATATCGTATAACGTATAACGTATACCGTATATCGTAAAACGTATAACGTATAACGTATAACGTATAACGTGTAACGATGTACGTATAAAGTATAACGTATAACGTATAACGTATAACGTATAACGTATAACTAATAACGTATAACGTATAACGCATAACGTATAACGTATAACGTATAACGTATAACGTATAACGTATAACGTACAACGTATATCGTATAACTAATAACGTATAACGTATAACGCATAACGTATAACGTATAATGTATAACGTATAACGTATAACGTATAACGTATAACGTATAACGTATAATGTATAACGTATAACGTATAACGTACAACGTATAACGTATAACGTATAACGTATAACGTATAACGCATAACATGTAATGTATAACGTATAACGTATAATGTATAACGTATAACGTATAACGTATAACGTACAAAGTATAACGTATCACGTATAACGTATTACGAATAACCTATAACGTATAACGTATAACGTAACCCCTATAACGTATAAAGTATAACGTATATCGTATAACGTATAACGTATACCGTATATCGTAAAACGTATAACGTATAACGTATAACGTATAACGTGTAACGATGTACGTATAAAGTATAACGTATAACGTATAACGTATAACGTATAACTAATAACGTATAACGTATAACGCATAACGTATAACGTATAACGTATAACGTATAACGTATAACGTATAACGTACAACGTATATCGTATAACTAATAACGTATAACGTCTAACGCATAACGTATAACGTATAATGTATAACGTATAACGTATAACGTATAACGTATAACGTATAACGTACAACGTATAACGTATGACGTATAACGTATAACGTATAACGTATGACGTATAACGTATAACGTATAACGTATAACGTATAACGTATAACGTATAACGTATAACGTATAACGTATAACGTATAACGTATAACGTATAACGTATAACGTATAACGTATAACGTATAACGTATAACGTATAACGTATAACATGTAACGTATAGCGTATAACGTGTAACGTATAACGTATAACGTATAACGTATAACGTATAACGTATAACGTATAACGTATAACGTATAACGTATAACGTATAACGTATAACGTATAAAGTATAACGTATAACGCATAACGTATAACGCATAACGTATAACGCATAACGTATAACGCATAACGTATAACGTATAACGTATAACGTATAACGTATAACGTATAACGTATAACGTATAACGTATAACGTATAACGTATAACGTATAACGTATAACGTATAACGTATAACGTAAAACGTATGACGCATTACATACTACGTATAACGTATAACGTTCAACGTATAACCTATTACGTATTACGTATAACTTATAACGTATAACGTATAACGTATAACGTATAACGTATAACGTATAACGTATAACGTATAACGTATAACGTATAACGTATAACGTATAACGTATAACGTATAACGTATAACGTATAACGTATAACGTATAACGTATAACGTATAACGTATAACGCGTAACGTATAACGCATAACGTATAACGCATAACGTATAACGTATAACGTGTAACGAAGTACGTATAACGAATAACGTATAACGTATATCGTATAACGTACAACTTATAACGTATAACGTACAACGTATAACGTATAACGTATAACGTATAACGTATAACATATAACGTATAACGTATAACGTATAACGTATAACGTATAACGTATAACGTATAACGTATAACGTGTAACGTATAACGTATAACGTATAACGTATAACGTATAACGCATAACGTATAACGTATAACGTATAACGTATAACGTATAACGTATAACGTATAACGTATAACGTATATCGCATGACGTATAACGAAGAACGTATAACGTATAACGTATAACGTATAACGTATAACGTATGACGTATAACGTATAATGTACAACGTTTAACGTATAACGTATAACGTAGAACGTATAACGTACAACGTATAACGTATAACGTATAACGTATAACGTATAACGTATAACGTATAACGTATAACGTATAACGTATAACGTATAACCTATAACGTATAACGTATAACGTATAACGTATAACGTATAACGTATAACGTATAACGTATAACGTATAACGTATAACGTATAACGTATAACGTATAACGTATAACGTACAACGTATAACGTATGACGTATAACGTATAACGTATAACGTATGACCTATAACGTATAACGTATAACGTATAACGTATAACGTATAACGTATAACGCATAACGTATAACGTATAACGTATAACGTATAACGTATAACGTATAATTTATAACGTATAACGTATAACGTATAACGTATAACGTATAACGTATAACGTATAACGTACAACGTTTAACGTATAACGTATAACGTATAACGTATAACGTATAACGTATAACGTATAACGTATAACGTACAACGTATAACGTATAACGTATATCCTATAACGCATACGTATAACGTATAACGTATAACATATTACGTATAACGTATAACGTATAACGTATAACGTATAACGTATAACGTATAACGTATAACGTATAACGTATAACGTATAACGTATAACGTATAACGTATAACGTATAACGTATATCGCATGACGTATAACGAAGAACGTATAACGTATAACGTATAACGTATAACGTATAACGTATGACGTATAACGTATAATGTACAACGTTTAACGTATAACGTATAACGTAGAACGTATAACGTACAACGTATAACGTATAACGTATATCCTATAACGCATAAACGTATACGTATAACGTATAACATATTACGTATAACGTATAACGTATAACGTATAACGTTTAACGTATAACGTATAACGTAGAACGTATAACGTACAACGTATAACGTATAACGTATAACGTATAACGTATAACGTATAACGTATAACGTATATCGCATGACGTATAACGAAGAACGTATAACGTATAACGTATAACGTATAACGTATAACGTATGACGTATAACGTATAATGTACAACGTTTAACGTATAACGTATAACGTAGAACGTATAACGTACAACGTATAACGTATAACGTATAACGTATAACGTATAACGTATAACGTACAACGTATAACGTATAACGTATATCCTATAACGCATAACGTATAACGTATAACGTATAACGTATAACGTATAACGTATAATTTATAACGTATAACGTATAACGTATAACGTATAACGTATAACGTATAACGTATAACGTATAACGTACAACGTTTAACGTATAACGTATAACGTATAACGTATAACGTATAACGTATAACGTATAACGTATAACGTACAACGTATAACGTATAACGTATATCCTATAACGCATAACGTATAACGTATAACGTATAACATATTACGTATAACGTATAACGTATAACGTATAACGTATAACGTATAACGTATAACGTATAACGTATAACGTATAACGTATAACGTATAACGTATAACGTATAACGCATAACGTATAACGTATAACGTATAACGTATAACGTATAACGTATAACGTATAACGTATAACGTATATCGCATGACGTATAACGAAGAACGTATAACGTATAACGTATAACGTATAACGTATAACGTATAACGTATAACGTATAACGTACAACGTTTAACGTATAACGTATAACGTATAACGTATAACGTATAACGTATAACGTACAACGTATAACGTATAACGTATATCCTATAACGCATAACGTATAACGTATAACGTATAACGTATAACGTATAACGTATAATTTATAACGTATAACGTATAACGTATAACGTATAACGTATAACGTACAACGTATAACGTATGACGTATAACGTATAACGTATAACGTATGACGTATAACGTATAACGTATAACGTATAACGAATAACGTATAACGTAAATCGTATAACGTACAACTTATAACGTATAACGTACAACGTATAACGTATACGTATAACGTATAACGTATAACGTATAACGTATAACGTATAACGTATAACGTATAACGTATAACGTATAACGTATAACGTATAACGTATAACGTATAACGTATAACGTATAACGTATAACGTATAACGTATAACGTATAACGTATAACGTATAACGCGTAACGTATAACGCATAACGTATAACGCATAACGTATAACGCATAACGTATAACGCATAACGTATAACGCATAACGTATAACGCATAACGTATAACGCATAACGTATAACGTATAACGTATAACGTATAACGTATAACGTATAACGTATAACGTATAACGTATAACGTATAACGTATAACGTATAACGTATAACGTATAACTATAACGTATAACGTATAACGTATAACGTATAACGTAAAACGTATGACGCATTACATACTACGTATAACGTATAACGTTCAACGTATAACCTATTACGTATTACGTATAACTTATAACGTATAACGTATAACGTATAACGTATAACGTATAACGTATAACGTATAACGTATAACGTATAACGTATAACGTATAACGTATAACGTATAACGTATAACGTATAACGTATAACGTATAACGTATAACGTATAACGTATAACGTATAACGTATAACGCGTAACGTATAACGCATAACGTATAACGCATAACGTATAACGTATAACGTGTAACGAAGTACGTATAACGAATAACGTATAACGTATATCGTATAACGTACAACTTATAACGTATAACGTACAACGTATAACGTATAACGTATAACGTATAACGTATAACATATAACGTATAACGTATAACGTATAACGTATAACGTATAACGTATAACGTATAACGTATAACGTGTAACGTATAACGTATAACGTATAACGTATAACGTATAACGCATAACGTATAACGTATAACGTATAACGTATAACGTATAACGTATAACGTATAACGTATAACGTATATCGCATGACGTATAACGAAGAACGTATAACGTATAACGTATAACGTATAACGTATAACGTATGACGTATAACGTATAATGTACAACGTTAACGTATAACGTATAACGTAGAACGTATAACGTACAACGTATAACGTATAACGTATAACGTATAACGTATAACGTATAACGTACAACGTTTAACGTATAACGTATATCGTATAACGTATAACGTATAACGTATAACGTATAACGTATAACGTACAACGTATAACGTATAACGTATATCCTATAACGCATAACGTATAACGTATAACGTATAACGTATAACGTATAACGTATAATTTATAACGTATAACGTATAACGTATAACGTATAACGTATAACGTATAACGCATAACGTATAACGTATAACGTATACCGTATAACGCATAACGTATAACGTATAACGTATAACGTATAACGTATAACGTATAACGTATGGCGTATAACGTATAGCGTATAACGATTATCGTAAAACGTATGACGTATAACATATTACGTATAACGTATAACGTATAACGTATAACGTATAACGTATAACGTATAACGTATAACGTATAACGTATAACGTATAACGTATAACGTATAACGTATAACGTATAACGCATAACGTATAACGTATAACGTATAACGTATAACGTATAACGTATAACGTATAACGTATAACGTATATCGCATGACGTATAACGAAGAACGTATAACGTATAACGTATAACGTATAACGTATAACGTATAACGTATAACGTATAACGTACAACGTTTAACGTATAACGTATAACGTATAACGTATAACGTATAACGTATACGTATAACGTTATACGTTATACGTTATACGTTATACGTTATACGTTATACGTTAAACGTTGTACGTTATACGTTATACGTTATACGTATACGTTATACGTTATACGTTATACGTTATACGTTCTTCGTTATACGTCATGCGATATACGTTATACGTATACGTTATACGTTATACGTTATACGTTATACGTTATACGTTATACGTTATGCGTTATACGTTATACGTTATACGTTATACCGTTATACGTTATACGTTATACGTTATACGTTATACGGTATACGTTATACGTTATACGTTATACGTTATACGTTATACGTATATGTTATACGTCATACGTTTTACGATAATCGTTATAACGCTATACGTTATACGCCATACGTTATACGTTATACGTTATACGTTATACGTTATACGTTATGCGTTATACGGTATACGTATACGGTATACGTTATGCGTTATACGTTATACGTTATACGTTATACGTTATACGTTATACGTTATAAATTATACGTTATACGTTATACGTTATACGTTATACGTTATACGTTATGCGTTATAGGATATACGTTATACGTTATACGTTGTACGTTATACGTTATACGTTATACGTTATACGTTATACGTTATACGATATACGTTATACGTTTAAACGTTGTACGTTATACGTTATACGTTATACGTTATACGTTATACGTTATACGTTGTACGTTATACGTTCTACGTTATACGTTATACGTTAAACGTTGTACATTATACGTTATACGTCATACGTTATACGTTATACGTTATACGTTATACGTTATACGTTCTTCGTTATACGTCATGCGATATACGTTATACGTTATACGTTATACGTTATACGTTATACGTTATACGTTATACGTTATACGTTATGCGTTATACGTTATACGTTATACGTTATACGTTATACGTTACACGTTATACGTTATACGTTATACGTTATACGTTATACGTTATACGTTATACGTTATACGTTATATGTTATACGTTATACGTTATACGTTATACGTTATACGTTGTACGTTATACGTTATAAGTTGTACGTTATACGATATACGTTATACGTTATTCGTTATACGTACTTCGTTACACGTTATACGTTATACGTTATGCGTTATACGTTATGCGTTATACGTTACGCGTTATACGTTATACGTATACGTTATACGTTATACGTTATACGTTATACGTTATACGTTATACGTTATACGTTATACGTTATACGTTATACGTTATACGTTATACGTTATACGTTATACGTTATACGTTATACGTTATACGTTATACGTTATACGTTATAAGTTATACGTAATACGTAATAGGTTATACGTTGAACGTTATACGTTATACGTAGTATGTAATGCGTCATACGTTTTACGTTATACGTTATACGTTATACGTTATACGTTATACGTTATACGTTATACGTTATACGTTATACGTTATACGTTATACGTTATACGTTATACGTTATACGTTATACGTTATACGTTATACGTTATACGTTATACGTTATGCGTTATACGTATGCGTTATACGTTATGCGTTATACGTTATGCGTTATACGTTATGCGTTATACGTTATGCGTTATACGTTATGCGTTATACGTTACGCGTTATACGTTATACGTTATACGTTATACGTTATACGTTATACGTTATACGTTATACGTTATACGTTATACGTTATACGTTATACGTTATACGTTATACGTTATACGTTATACGTTATACGTTATACGTTATACGTTATACGTTATACGTTATACGTTATACGTTATACGTTGTACGTTATACGTTATAAGTTGTACGTTATACGATTTACGTTATACGTTATTCGTTATACGTTATACGTTATACGTTATACGTCATACGTTATACGTTATACGTTATACGTCATACGTTATACGTTGTACGTTATACGTTATACGTTATACGTTATACGTTATACGTTATAAATTATACGTTATACGTTATACGTTATACGTTATACGTTATACGTTATGCGTTATAGGATATACGTTATACGTTATACGTTGTACGTTATACGTTATACGTTATACGTTATACGTTATACGTTATACGTTAAACGTTGTACGTTATACGTTATACGTTATACGTTATACGTTATTACGTTATACGTTATACGTTATACGTTCTTCGTTATACGTCATGCGATATACGTTATACGTTATACGTTATACGTTATACGTATACGTTATACGTTATACGTTATACGTTATGCGTTATACGTTATACGTTATACGTTATACGTTATACGTTTATACGTTATACGTTATACGTTATACGTTATACGTAACGTTTATACGTTATACGTTATACGTAATATGTTATACGTTATACGTTATACGTTATGCGTTATAGGATATACGTTATACGTTATACGTTGTACGTTATACGTTATACGTTATACGTTATACGTTATACGTTATACGTTATACGTTATACGTTAAACGTTGTACGTTATACGTTATACGTTATACGTTATACGTTATACGTTATACGTTATACGTTATACGTTATAAATTATACGTTATACGTTATACGTTATACGTTATACGTTATACGTTATGCGTTATAGGATATACGTTATACGTTATACGTTGTACGTTATACGTTATACGTTATACGTTATACGTTATACGTTATACGTTGTACGTTATACGTTCTACGTTATACGTTATACGTTAAACGTTGTACATTATACGTTATACGTCATACGTTATACGTTATACGTTATACGTTATACGTTATACGTTCTTCGTTATACGTCATGCGATATACGTTATACGTTATACGTTATACGTTATACGTTATACGTTATACGTTATACGTTGTACGTTATACGTTCTACGTTATACGTTATACGTTAAACGTTATACGTTATACGTTATACGTTATACGTAATATGTTATACGTTATACGTTATACGTTATGCGTTATAGGATATACGTTATACGTTATACGTTGTACGTTATACGTTCTACGTTATACGTTATACGTTAAACGTTGTACATTATACGTTATACGTCATACGTTATACGTTATACGTTATACGTTATACGTTATACGTTCTTCGTTATACGTCATGCGATATACGTTATACGTTATACGTTATACGTTATACGTTATACGTTATACGTTATACGTTATACGTTATACGTTATACGTTATACGTTATACGTTATACGTTATACGTTATACGTAATATGTTATACGTTATACGTTATACGTTATGCGTTATAGGATATACGTTATACGTTATACGTTGTACGTTATACGTTATACGTTATACGTTATACGTTATACGTTATACGTTATACGTTATACGTTAAACGTTGTACGTTATACGTTATACCGTTATACGTTATACGTTATACGTTATACGTTATACGTTATAAATTATACGTTATACGTTATACGTTATACGTTATACGTTATACGTTATGCGTTATACGTTATACGTTATACGTTATACGTTATACGTTATACGTTATAGGTCATACGTTATACGTTATACGTTATACGTCATACGTTATACGTGTACGTTATACGTTATACGTTATACGTTATACGTTATACGTTATACGTTATACGTTATACGTTATACGTTATACGTTATACGTTATACGTTATACGTTATACGTTATAGGTTATACGTTATACGTTATACGTTATACGTTATACGTTATACGTTATACGTTATACGTTATACGTTATACGTTATACGTTGTACGTTATACGTTCTACGTTATACGTTATACGTTAAACGTTGTACATTATACGTTATACGTCATACGTTATACGTTATACGTTATACGTTATACGTTATACGTTCTTCGTTATACGTCATGCGATATACGTTATACGTTATACGTTATACGTTATACGTTATACGTTATACGTTATACGTTATACGTATGCGTTATACGTTATACGTTATACGTTATACGTTATACGTTACACGTTATACGTTATACGTTATACGTTATACGTTATACGTTATACGTTATACGTTATACGTTATATGTTATACGTTATACGTTATACGTTATACGTTATACGTTGTACGTTATACGTTATAAGTTGTACGTTATACGATATACGTTATACGTTATTCGTTATACGTACTTCGTTACACGTTATACGTTATACGTTATGCGTTATACGTTATGCGTTATACGTTACGCGTTATACGTTATACGTTATACGTTATACGTTATACGTTATACGTTATACGTTATACGTTATACGTTATACGTTATACGTTATACGTTATACGTTATACGTTATACGTTATACGTTATACGTTATACGTTATACGTATACGTTATACGTTATAAGTTATACGTAATACGTAATAGGTTATACGTTGAACGTTATACGTTATACGTAGGTATGTAATGCGTCATACGTTTTACGTTATACGTTATACGTTATACGTTATACGTTATACGTTATACGTTATACGTTATACGTTATACGTTATACGTTATACGTTATACGTTATACGTTATACGTTATACGTTATGCGTTATACGTTATGCGTTATACGTTATGCGTTATACGTTATGCGTTATACGTTATACTTTATACGTTATACGTTATACGTTATACGTTATACGTTATACGTTATACGTTATACGTTATACGTTATACGTTATACGTTATACGTATACGTTACACGTTATACGCTATACGTTACATGTTATACGTTATACGTTATACGTTATACGTTATACGTTATACGTTATACGTTATACGTTATACGTTATACGTTATACGTTATACGTTATACGTTATACGTTATACGTTATACGTTATACGTTATACGTTATACGTTATACGTCATACGTTATACGTTATACGTTATACGTCATACGTTATACGTTGTACGTTATACGTTATACGTTATACGTTATACGTTATACGTTATACATTATACGTTATACGTTATGCGTTAGACGTTATACGTTATTAGTTATACGATATACGTTGTACGTTATACGTTATACGTTATACGTTATACGTTATACGTTATACGTTATGCGTTATACGTTTATACGTATTAGTTATACGTATACGTTATACGTTATACGTTATACTTTATACGTACATCGTTACACGTTATACGTTATACGTTATACGTTATACGTTTTACGATATACGGTATACGTTATACGTTATACGATATACGTTATACTTTATACGTTATAGGGGTTACGTTATACGTTATACGTTATAGGTTATTCGTAATACGTTATACGTGATACGTTATACTTTGTACGTTATACGTTATACGTTATACGTTATACATTATACGTTATACGTTATACATTACATGTTATGCGTTATACGTTATACGTTATACGTTATACGTTATACGTTGTACGTTATACGTTATACGTTATACATTATACGTTATACGTTATACGTTATACGTTATACGTTATACGTTATACATTATACGTTATACGTTATGCGTTATACGTTATACGTTATTAGTTATACGAATACGTTGTACGTTATACGTTATACGTTATACGTTATACGTTATACGTTATACGTTATGCGTTATACGTTATACGTTATTAGTTATACGTTATACGTTATACGTTATACGTTATACGTTATACTTTATACGTACATCGTTACACGTTATACGTTATACGTTATACGTTATACGTTTTACGATATACGGTATACGTTTATACGTTATACGATATACGTTATACGTTATACTTTATACGTTATAGGGTTACGTTATACGTTATACGTTATAGGTTATTCGTAATACTTTATACGTGATACGTTATACTTTGTACGTTATACCTTATACGTTATACGTTATACATTATACGTTATACGTTATACATTACATGTTATGCGTTATACGTTATACGTTATACGTTATACGTTATACGTTATACGCTATACGTTATACGTTATACGTTATACGTTATACGTTATACGTTATACGTTATTCGTTATACGTTATACGTTATACGTTGTACGTTATACGTTATAAGTTGTACGTTATACGATATACGTTATACGTTATTCTTTATACGTTCTTCGTTACACGTTATACGATATACGTTATACGTTATACTTTATACGTACTTCGTTACACGTTATACGTTATACGTTATACGTTATACGTTATACGTTATACATTATACGTTATACGTTATACGTTATACGTTATACGTTATACGTTATACGTTATGCGTTATACGTTATGCGTTATACGTTATGCGTTATACGTTATGCGTTATACGTTATGCGTTATGCGTTATGCGTTATACGTTACGCGTTATACGTTATACGTTATACGTTATACGTTATACGTTATACGTTATACGTTATACGTTATACGTTATACGTTATACGTTATTCGTTATACGTTATACGTTATACGTTATACGTTGTACGTTATACGTTATAAGTTGTACGTTATACGATTTACGTTATACGTTATTCGTTATACGTTATACGTTATACGTTATACATTATACGTTATACGATAGACGTTATACGTTATACGTTATACGTTATACGTTATACGTTATACGTTATAGGTCATACGTTATACGTTATACGTTATACGTCATACGTTATACGTTGTACGTTATACGTTATACGTTATACGTTATACGTTACGTATACGTTATACGTTATACGTTATACGTTATACGTTATACGTTATACGTTATCGTTATACGTTATACGTTTATACGTTATACGTTATACGTCATACTTATACGTTATACGTTATACCTCATACGTTTATACGTATCATACGGTTATACTCATAGGTTATACGATGAACGTTATACGTTATACGTAGTATGTAATGCGTCATACGTTTTACGTTATACGTTATACGTTATACGTTATACGTTATACGTTATACGATATACGTTATACGTTATACTTTAGGCGTACTTCGTTACACGTTATACGTTATACGTTATACGTTATACGTTATACGTTATACGTTATACGTTATACGTTATACGTTACACGTTATACGTCATAGGTTATACGTTATACGTTATACGTTATACGTTATACGTTATACGTTATACGTTATTCGTCATAGGTTATACGTTATACGTTATACGTTATACGTTATACGTTATACGTTATACGTTATACGATATACGTTATACGTTATACGTTATACGATATACGTTATACGTTATACGTTATACGTTATACGTTATACGTTATACGTTATACGTTATACGTTATACGTTATACGTTATACGTTATACGTTATACGTTATACGTTATACGTCATACGTTATACGTTATACGTTATACGTCATACGTTATACGTTGTACGTTATACGTTATACGTTATACGTTATACGTTATACGTTATACGTTATACGTTATACGTTATACGTTATACGTTATACATTATACGTTATACGTTATGCGTTATACGTTATACGTTATTAGTTATACGATATACGTTGTACGTTATACGTTATACGTTATACGTTATACGTTATACGTTATACGTTATGCGTTATACGTTATACGTTATTAGTTATACGTTATACGTTATACGTTATACGTTATACTTTATACGTACATCGTTACACGTTATACGTTATACGTTATACGTTATACGTTTTACGATATACGGTATACGTTATACGTTATACGATATACGTTATACGTTATACTTTATACGTTATAGGGGTTACGTTATACGTTATACGTTATAGGTTATTCGTAATACGTTATACGTGATACGTTATACTTTGTACGTTATACGTTATACGTTATACGTTATACATTATACGTTATACGTTATACATTACATGTTATGCGTTATACGTTATACGTTATACGTTATACGTTATACGTTATACGCTATACGTTATACGTTATACGTTATACGTTATACGTTATACGTTATACGTTATTCGTTATACGTTATATGTTATACGTTGTACGTTATACGTTATAAGTTGTACGTTATACGATATACGTTATACGTTATTCTTTATACGTTCTTCGTTACACGTTATACGATATACGTTATACGTTATACTTTATACGTACTTCGTTACACGTTATACGTTATACGTTATACGTTTACGTTATACGTTATACGTTACACGTTATATGTCATAGGTTATACGTTATACGCTATACGTTATACGTTATACGTTATACGTTATACGATATACGTTATACGTTATACGTTATACGTTATACGTTATACGTTATACGTTATACTTTATACGTTATACGTTATACGTTATACGTTATACGTTATACGTTATACGTTATACGTTATAGGTTATACGTTATACGTTATACGTTACACGTTATACGCTATACGTTACTGTTATACGTTATACGTTATACGTTATACGTTATACTTTATACGTTATACGTTATACGTTATACGTTATACGTTACACGTTATACGTTATACGTTATAGGTTATACGTTATACGTTATACGTTACACGTTATACGCTATACGTTACATGTTATACGTTATACGTTATACGTTATACGTTATACGTTATACGATATACGTTATACGTTATACTTTATACGTACTTCGTTACACGTTATACGTTATACGTTATACATTACATGTTATGCGTTATACGTTATACGTTATACGTTATACGTTATACGTTATACGCTATACGTTATACGTTATACGTTATACGTTATACGTTATACGTTATACGTTATTCGTTATACGTTATACGTTATACGTTGTACGTTATACGTTATAAGTTGTACGTTATACGATATACGTTATACGTTATTCTTTATACGTTCTTCGTTACACGTTATACGATATACGATATACGTTATACTTTATACGTACTTCGTTACACGTTATACGTTATACGTTATACGTTATACGTTATACGTTATACGTTATACGTTATACGTTATACGTTATACGTTATTCGTCATAGGTTATACGTTATACGTTATACGTTATACGTTATACGTTATACGTTATACGTTATACGATATACGTTATACGTTATACGTTATACGTTATACGTTATACGTTATACGTTATACGTTATACTTTATACGTTATACGTTATACGTTATACGTTATACGTTATACGTTATACGTTATACGTTATAGGTTATACGTTATACGTTATACGTTACACGTTATACGCTATACGTTACATGTTATACGTTATACGTTATACGTTATACGTTATACGTTATACGTTATACGTTATACGTTATACGTTATACGTTATACGTTATACGTTATACGTTATACGTTATACGTTATACGTTATACGTTATACGTTATACGTCATACGTTATACGTTATACGTTATACGTCATACGTTATACGTTGTACGTTATACGTTATACGTTATACGTTATACGTTATACGTTATACGTTATACGTTATACGTTATACGTTATACATTATACGTTATACGTTATGCGTTATACGTTATACGTTGTTAGTTATACGATATACGTTGTACGTATACGGTTATACGTTATACGTTATACATTATACGTATACGTTATACATTACATGTTATGCGTTATACGTTATACGTTATACGTTATACGTTATACGTTATACGCTATACGTTACACGTTATACGTTATACGTTATACGTTATACGTTATCCGTTATTCGTTATACGTTATACGTTATACGTTATACGTTATACGTTATACGTTGTACGTTATACGTTATAAGTTGTACGTTATACGATATACGTTATACGTTATTGTTTATCGTTCTTCGTTACACGTTATACGTTATACGTTATACGTTATACGTTTTACGTTATTCGTTATACGTTATACGTTATACGATATACGTTATACGTTATACGTTATACGTTATACGTTATAGGTTATACGTTATACGTTATACTTTATACGTTATACGTTATACGTTATACGTTATACGTTATACGTTATACGTTATACGTTATACGTTATACGTTACACGTTATAGGTTATACGTTATACGTTATACTTTATACGTTATACGTTATACGTTATACGTTATACGTTATACGTTATACGTTATACGTTATACGTTATACGTTATATGTTATACGTTATACGTTATACGTTATACGTTATACGTTGTACGTTATACGTTATAAGTTGTACGTTATACGATATACGTTATACGTTATTCGTTATACGTACTTCGTTACACGTTATACGTTATACGTTATACGTTATACGTTATACGTTATACGTTCTTCGTTACACGTTATACGTTATACGTTATATGTTATACTTTTTACGTCATAGGTTATACGTTATACGTTATACGTTATACGTTATACGTTATACGTTATACGTTATACGTTATACGTTGTACGTTATACGTTATAAGTTGTACGTTATACGATATACGTTATACGTTATTCTTTATACGTTCTTCGTTACACGTTATACGTTATACGTTATATGTTATACGTGATACGTTATGCGTTGTACGCTATACGTTATACGTTACACGTTATAAGTTATACGTTTTACGTCATAGGTTATACGTTATACGTTATACGTTATACGTTATATGTTATACGTTATACGTTATACTTTATACGTTATACGTTATACGTTATACGTTATACGTTATACATTATACGTTATACGTTATACGTTATACGTTATACGTTATACGTTATACGTTATAGGTTATACGTTATACGTTATACTTTATACGTTATACGTTATACGTTATACGTTATACGTTATACGTTATACGTTATACGTTGTACGTTATACGTTGTAAGTTGTACGTTATACGATTTACGTTATACGTTATTCGTTATACGTTATACGTTATACGTTATACGTTATACGTTATTACGTTATACGTTATACGTTATACGTTATAGGTTATACGTTATACGTTATACGTTACACGTTATACGCTATACGTTACATGTTATACGTTATACGTTATACGTTATACGTTATACTTTTTACGTTATACGTTATACGTTATACGTTATACGTTACACGTTATACGTTATACGTTATAGGTTATACGTTATACGTTATACGTTACACGTTATACGCTATACGTACATGTTATACGTTATACGTTATACGTTATACGTTATACGTTATACGTTATACGATATACGTTATACGTTATACTTTATACGTACTTCGTTACACGTTATACGTTATACGTTATACATTACATGTTATGCGTTATACGTTATACGTTATACGTTATACGTTATACGTTATACGCTATACGTTATACGTTATACGTTATACGTTATACGTTATACGTTATACGTTATTCGTTATACGTTATACGTTATACGTTGTACGTTATACGTTATAAGTTGTACGTTATACGATATACGTTATACGTTATTCTTTATACGTTCTTCGTTACACGTTATACGATATACGATATACGTTATACTTTATACGTACTTGGTTACACGTTATACGTTATACGTTATACGTATACGTTATACGTTATACGTTATACGTTATACGTTATACGTTATACGTTATTCGTCATAGGTTATACGTTATACGTTATACGTTATACGTTATACGTTATACGTTATACGTTATACGATATACGTTATACGTTATACGTTATACGTTATACGTTATACGTTATACGTTATACTTTATACGTTATACGTTATACGTTATACGTTATACGTTATACGTTATACGTTATACGTTATAGGTTATACGTTATACGTTATACGTTACACGTTATACGCTATACGTTACATGTTATACGTTATACGTTATACGTTATACGTTATACGTTATACGTTATACGTTATACGTTATACGTTATACGTTATACGTTATACGTTTACGTTATACGTTATACGTTATACGTTATACGTTATACGTTATACGTCATACGTTATACGTTATACGTTATACGTCATACGTTATACGTTGTACGTTATACGTTATACGTTATACGTTATACGTTATACGTTATACGTTATACGTTATACGTTATACGTATACATTATACGTTATACGTTATGCGTTATACGTTATACGTTGTTAGTTATACGATATACGTTGTACGTTATACGTTATACGTTATACGTTATACATTATACGTTATACGTTATACATTACATGTTATGCGTTATACGTTATACGTTATACGTTATACGTTATACGTTATACGCTATACGTTATACGTTATACGTTATACGTTATACGTTATACGTTATCCGTTATTCGTTATACGTTATACGTTATACGTTATACGTTATACGTTATACGTTGTACGTTATACGTTATAAGTTGTACGTTATACGATATACGTTATACGTTATTGTTTATACGTTCTTCGTTACACGTTATACGTTATACGTTATACGTTATACGTTTTACGTTATTCGTTATACGTTATACGTTATACGATATACGTTATACGTTATACGTTATACGTTATACGTTATAGGTTATACGTTATACGTTATACTTTATACGTTATACGTTATACGTTATACGTTATACGTTATACGTTATACGTTATACGTTATACGTTATACGTTATACGTTACACGTTATACGTTATACGTTATATGTTATACGTGATACGTTATGCGTTGTACGCTATACGTTATACGTTACACGTTATAAGTTATACGTTTTACGTCATAGGTTATACGTTATACGTTATACGTTATACGTTATATGTTATACGTTATACGTTATACTTTATACGTTATACGTTATACGTTATACGTTATACGTTATACTTACTTATACGTTATACGTTATACGTTATACGTTATACGTTATACGTTATACGTTATAGGTTATACGTTATACGTTATACTTTATACGTTATACGTTATACGTTATACGTTATACGTTATACGTTATACGTTATACGTTGTACGTTATACGTTGTAAGTTGTACGTTATACGATTTACGTTATACGTTATTCGTTATACGTTATACGTTATACGTTATACATTATACGTTATACGATAGACGTTATACGTTATACGTTATACGTTATACGTTATACGTTATACGTTATACGTTATAGGTCATACGTTATACGTTATACGTTATACGTCATACGTTATACGTTGTACGTTATACGTTATACGTTATACGTTATACGTTATACGTTATACGTTATACGTTATACGTTATACGCTATACGTTATACGTTATACGTTATACGTTATACGTTATACGTTATACGTTATACGTTATACGTTATACGTTATACGTTATACGTTATACGTTATACGTCATACGTTATACGTTATACGTTATACCTCATACGTTATACGTCATAGGTTATACGTTGAACGTTATACGTTATACGTAGTATGTAATGCGTCATACGTTTTACGTTATACGTTATACGTTATACGTTATACGTTATACGTTATACGTTATACGATATACGTTATACGTTATACTTTAGGCGTACTTCGTTACACGTTATACGTTATACGTTATACGTTATACGTTATACGTTATACGTTATACGTTACACGTTATACGTCATAGGTTATACGTTATACGTTATACGTTATACGTTATACGTTATACGTTATACGTTATTCGTCATAGGTTATACGTTATACGTTATACGTTATACGTTATACGTTATACGTTATACGTTATACGATATACGTTATACGTTATACGTTATACGTTATACGTTATACGTTATACGTTATACTTTATACGTTATACGTTATACGTTATACGTTATACGTTATACGTTATACGTTATACGTTATACGTTATACGTTATACGTTATACGTTACACGTTTTACGCTATACGTTACATGTTATACGTTATACGTTATACGTTATACGTTATACGTTATACGTTATACGTTATACGTTATACGTTATACGTTATACGTTATACGTTATACGTTATACGTTATACGTTATACGTTATACGTTATACGTTATACGTCATACGTTATACGTTATACGTTATACGTCATACGTTATACGTTGTACGTTATACGTTATACGTTATACGTTTTACGTTATACGTTATACGTTATACGTTATACGTTATACGTTATACGTTATACATTAACGTTATACGTTATGCGTTATACGTTATACGTTATTAGTTATACGATATACGTTGTACGTTATACGTTATACGTTATACGTTATACGTTATACGTTATACGTTATGCGTTATGCGTTATACGTTATTAGTTATACGTTATACGTTATACGTTTTACGTTATACGTTATACGTTATACGTTATACGTTATACGATATACGTTATACGTTATACGTTATACGTTATACGTTATTGTTTATACGTTCTTCGTTACACGTTATACGTTATACGTTATACGTTATACGTTTTACGTTATTCGTTATACGTTATACGTTATACGATATACGTTATACGTTATACGTTATACGTTATACGTTATAGGTTATACGTTATACGTTATACTTTATACGTTATACGTTATACGTTATACGTTATACGTTATACGTTATACGTTATACGTTATACGTTATACGTTATACGTTATACGTTACACGTTATACGTCATAGGTTATACGTTATACGTTATACGTTTACGTCATAGGTTATACGTTATACGTTATACGTTATACGTTATACGTTATTCGTTATACGTTATACGTTACACGTTATAAGTTATACGTTTTACGTCATAGGTTATACGTTATACGTTATACGTTATACGTTATATGTTATACGTTATACGTTATACTTTATACGTTATACGTTATACGTTATACGTTATACGTTATACATTATACGTTATACGTTATACGTTATACGTTATACGTTATACGTTATACGTTATAGGTTATACGTTATACGTTATACTTATACTTATACGTTATACGTTATACGTTTACGTTATACGATATACGTATACGTTATACGTTATACGTTATACGTTATACGTTATACGTACGTATACTTTATACGTTATACGTTATACGTTATACGTTATACGTTATACGTTATACGTTATACGTTATAGGTTATACGTTATACGTTATACGTTACACGTTAACGCTATACGTTACATGTTATACGTATACGTTATACGTTATACGTTATACGTTATACGTTATACGTTATACGCTATACGTTATACGTTACACGTTATAAGTTATACGTTTTACGTCATAGGTTATACGTTATACGTTATACGTTATACGTTATATGTTATACGTTATACGTTATACTTTATACGTTATACGTTATACGTTATACGTTATACGTTATACATTATACGTTATACGTTATACGTTATACGTTATACGTTATACGTTATACGTTATAGGTTATACGTTATACGTTATACTTTATACGTTATACGTTATACGTTATACGTTATACGTTATACGTTATACGTTATACGTTGTACGTTATACGTTGTAAGTTGTACGTTATACGATTTACGTTATACGTTATTCGTTATACGTTATACGTTATACGTTATACGTTATACGTTATACGTTATACGTTATACGTTATACGTTATAGGTTATACGTTATACGTTATACGTTACACGTTATACGCTATACGTTACATGTTATACGTTATACGTTATACGTTATACGTTATACTTTATACGTTATACGTTATACGTTATACGTTATACGTTACACGTTATACGTTATACGTTATAGGTTATACGTTATACGTTATACGTTACACGTTATACGCTATACGTTACATGTTATACGTTATACGTTATACGTTATACGTTATACGTTATACGATATACGTTATACGTTATACTTTATACGTACTTCGTTACACGTTATACGTTATACGTTATACATTACATGTTATGCGTTATACGTTATACGTTATACGTTATACGTTATACGTTATACGCTATACGTTATACGTTATACGTTATACGTTATACGTTATACGTTATACGTTATTCGTTATACGTTATACGTTATACGTTGTACGTTATACGTTATAAGTTGTACGTTATACGATATACGTTATACGTTATTCTTTATACGTTCTTCGTTACACGTTATACGATATACGATATACGTTATACTTTATACGTACTTGGTTACACGTTATACGTTATACGTTATACGTTATACGTTATACGTTATACGTTATACGTTATACGTTATACGTTATACGTTATTCGTCATAGGTTATACGTTATACGTTATACGTTATACGTTATACGTTATACGTTATACGTTATACGATATACGTTATACGTTATACGTTATACGTTATACGTTATACGTTATACGTTATACTTTATACGTTATACGTTATACGTTATACGTTATACGTTATACGTTATACGTTATACGTTATAGGTTATACGTTATACGTTATACGTTACACGTTATACGCTATACGTTACATGTTATACGTTATACGTTATACGTTATACGTTATACGTTATACGTTATACGTTATACGTTATACGTTATACGTTATACGTTATACGTTATACGTTATCGTTATACGTTATACGTTATACGTTATACGTTATACGTCATACGTTATACGTTATACGTTATACGTCATACGTTATACGTTGTACGTTATACGTTATACGTTATACGTTATACGTTATACGTATACGTTATACGTTATACGTTATACGTTATACATTATACGTTATACGTTATGCGTTATACGTTATACGTTGTTAGTTATACGATATACGTTGTACGTTATACGTTATACGTTATACGTTATACATTATACGTTATACGTTATACATTACATGTTATGCGTTATACGTTATACGTTATACGTTATACGTTATACGTTATACGCTATACGTTATACGTTATACGTTATACGTTATACGTTATACGTTATCCGTTATTCGTTATACGTTATACGTTATACGTTATACGTTATACGTTATACGTTGTACGTTATACGTTATAAGTTGTACGTTATACGATATACGTTATACGTTATTGTTATACGTTCTTCGTTACACGTTATACGTTATACGTTATACGTTATACGTTTTACGTTATTCGTTATACGTTATACGTTATACGATATACGTTATACGTATACGTTATACGTTATACGTTATAGGTTATACGTTATACGTTATACTTTATACGTTATACGTTATACGTTATACGTTATACGTTATACGTTATACGTTATACGTTATACGTTATACGTTACACGTTATACGTTATACGTTATATGTTATACGTGATACGTTATGCGTTGTACGCTATACGTTATACGTTACACGTTATAAGTTATACGTTTTACGTCATAGGTTATACGTTATACGTTATACGTTATACGTTATATGTTATACGTTATACGTTATACTTTATACGTTATACGTTATACGTTATACGTTATACGTTATACATTATACGTTATACGTTTATACGTTATACGTTATACGTTATACGTTATACGTTATAGGTTATACGTTATACGTTATACTTTATACGTTATACGTTATACGTTATACGTTATACGTTATACGTTATACGTTATACGTTGTACGTTATACGTTGTAAGTTGTACGTTATACGATTTACGTTATACGTTATTCGTTATACGTTATACGTTATACGTTATACATTA